>NW_024962183.1:0-265560 GCF_018350195.1 Panthera tigris
GGCCCATGTCATGTTAAGCAGAACCCCCTACGTGAGCACAGAAGCACACCACCATTGAGTGATAGTTACCCTGTGTCCTCCTGGCTGTCCCCCGAGGGCCTGGCGGAACAGCATCCTGGGACAGGGCTGAGGCAAAGGCCCCGTCCAATGCCACGGTGAGCTGACCTGCCTTTGTCTGAGACACAAACGCTGCTTTCTAGGTTTCTTTCTTTCAGTTGAATTCATGTATGAAAATGTGGAAATGTGGGCAGGCTCATCAGAGACGATATTTATCAGTTCCTTGTTGGGGATGGGTGTCAAGTCCTACCAGTGACATCTGGTTCATGCGGCTGTTTGCGAAGGGTTGCACCAGCTTGTAGACTGTGTGTGTGTGTGGGGGGGGGGGGGGGTGGAGGGGGGCAGGGCTTTCCTTAGTAGAAATCCCCCCTCATCGGATTAAGAATTTCATGAGTGGAAACCGACATGGACTTGAGAGGACGTGATCCAGGAATTTTCAGCAGCGTTCTCTACTCTGGTCTTTGGGGCTTCTACTGGATGGTCTCCCAGCTAGGTCTCTAAAGTCACCCAGAGGATACATGGGAGCGATCTGATCCTCATGCTTTTCTGTCATTGCAGGTGGTCTCAGGAGTAAGTGAAAATAGTAAATTCTGCAGAGTCCCACACTTGCTGGGGAAAGATTAGGTGGTAAGAGACGCGGGGCTTTCCTGCTGGCTTTCGTTGGTAGCACCATCCTGATTCTGGGTGCCTACTGGGAACGGGGGCCGGGGATGTGGGGAACGAGGCTGACACTACAGGGAAAGAACCGTGGCCGTTTCTTCACAAGCACTTTTGCTCCCTTTGGGTGGTGAGGGTTTGTGTGTATGGTGGTGGGCTCTTCCCTGTGTGAATCTAGGTGATGTGGCTCTGAATGTGTGTGTGTGTGTGTGTGTGTGTGTGTGTGTGTGTGTGTCTCCATAGACTGGTGTCTCCTCCCAAAACACAGTTGACAACATCAGCTTCTAAGTGAAAATTCCCATCACCATTGTTTCATGCAATTATATGTATCTCAAACTTGATCAAATTCTGCACTTTGAGTGTGTACAGTTCGTTGTATGCTAATAAACTTGGGGGGAAATCCCATTGCCAGGTGGGAAGGGTTCCCAGCATTCTAAGTGGACAAAACTATTTCAGAATCACCATTATTGGGTCAATAACCACTTCATTTAATGATAGATCTCACCTCTGAGCAGGCTGTTTCCTTAACCCCATGGCAGGTGGATCAATCCTAATTTAAGAGAAGGAGCCCTAATGGTATCTAATTGACCTCTGGGAAAAGGGAGGCCAGAGAGGGTGATGGATTATGGGGAATAGCACAGCCTTTGGATGGGGAGCCAGGCACTGCGACGAGGCCCTCAGCCCTCAGCCCCATGGACTGTGTCTCACGCATCCCCTGCCTGGGTACCACTTATGAGCAGGGATGAGGCAGGACGAGCTGGGGTGCCGTGTGACATCACCGCATGGACATCGTCCCAAAAGCCTGGGGAGAGGGCCTTCCTTCCTGTCCGAGCCTCTTCTCCATCTACCAGACTCTTTCCTTCATTGACACTGGGGAGGGGCAGACAATGGAGTCAGGTCTCCTGTTCTCCCACCCAGGACATATCACAGAGATGGAACCAGAGCCATTCCAGACACAAGGAGGTTCCCAGGCCTGGTCCACTGGGGGCCAGGGGGGACCAGTTTGTACTTTGCACCTGTTTCTGGGGGTCACCTGACAACCAGTCCTTGTCTACATACTGTTTGCCAAGAGTTGTTTGGCTGGAAACACATTCATACAAAAGGGATCTCACCCCACATGACCAGGGCAGCTGTAGAACATTCTAGTTGCAGACGAGGTGAGAGGGGCACAGGCTCCAGTGCACAGGGAGTTCAGCAAAGTGGTGGGGGCTGATCCCAGGGTTAAGGTAGTCCTCGCTGTACCTTTCCCTGGTTCCGAGGACATCAGTTGGAGAGTTTGTCTGACAGGTATTGGAATTCTCGGTTCTAAACCCTATCTGTATCCTTCCGTCCACTCGTGGGCACAGGAACCCTAGCCCTGGGTGGTCACTACAAGGGCACTGACAGCATCTCCCTCACTCTTGTCTCACACAGTGCTCAGCACTGAGAAGCGCCTCTTGTAAAACCTCTGGGCTGGGATCTAGTTCAGGAGTGGAAAGGTCCCTCCTCAGCTTGTCCCAGCCTGTTGGGCCCCACACTAAGTTAGGTATCTGCCCCAGCTCTAGTCCAGATCCGAGAGAGAGGGGTGGTTTCCTGAGGACAGTGAGGTGCTCCCCCCTACCCTGCTGCTCTGATTACATCCAGCACAGGTGTGGAGGGTCATGCTCTTCACTCTGCTTACAAGTGGGCCACTTCTGGGATTCCTCTAGGGCTTGGGTGGTGGCCATCCTCTCTGAGTGTTCCCAGGGACTCATGGAGTGCCTGGCACATGTGTATGAGCCCTAAGAACCTATTAATGAAAGGTCATGTCAGGCCAGCAAATCCTCTGCAGGCACCCTCAGGGCAGGCATGTCACGTCTTCTGCATCTTTGGATCCTACAGAAGCACTATCCAGGGGGGAAGCCACTAGCCAGATGTGCTGACACATGTTTAAATTAATTAAAGTAAATGAAGTTAAACATTCCATCCCTCATCACACTAGCCACTGTTCAGGTACCCAGCAGGTGCATGTTTACAACACAGAGCATTTCCATCCCGACAGATGGCTCTCCTGGGCAGCTGCTCTGAGCCTGGCCCAGGGTGTGCTCATGGAACCCACCTAACCCACCATGTGTCCATCACAGTGGGAAGGTCAGGTTGGTTCGTGCCCAGGCGAGAGCTATCACGATCCAGTGCAACTGGGGAAGTGCCAGGTGAAGGTGGATCCTTTCTCTCATTTGAAGGTTTGCAAGGGTGGTCAATGTCTCGTTGAAGGACTCTGACTCCACCGAGCCCGGAGAAGGTCTGAGGACCCAGAGGAAGGACAGCTGATGCCGGGTGGGCCAGCATGGGCTCAGCTGGAGCAGCAGGGACAGGGGAGACCCTCTCTCTAGTACCCTGCTTGCTCATGCTCGTGTCTGTAAAGATTGGATTGTCCACTGAAGATATGATTTGAGCAGCGAGGATGAAGAACCCCTAGGTAGGGAACAGCCCTCAGGTGTATCAGGAAATGGTTTCTGGGAGCTGTCAGGTTATACCTGCAGCTTTGGAGACTGAGGGAGGTGGGTATGAAATCAGAGAGAAAAGGAAATGTGCGTCCTTCTCATATTTTAATGCTGTAGGAATAAGAGCTGTTATGTCTGTTGGCAAGCTTTTCTTGCTTTGTTATTTAAAGTCTCTCTTTCCGCTAAGACCTGCTCTCTTCTGCTCTGCCTCTGCCAAGCATCAAAGCCTTGGTTACGGTAGGTTCACATGTCTTGGGACTTGAGCAAGGGCAGTTTACTGGGTCGGATTTGGTGTGATCTGTGACAGAGGTTGTCTGATGAGGCATATTCTGGCATGCACACTTGAAACGGAGACAAAGTTCTATGTGAGCTGGGTACTGGGGACCCAGGGACCCTCTCCTCTGCACCTTCAGGTCACAGAGCAGCACCTGTATGGGCTACCTTCAGCTTTGCACCTGGGTGTAAGGGTGCTCCCTGGGTGGGCATCACAGAGAATGTTTCCTCTCCAGCTCCTGCAAGTCCTCCTGGGACCCTGTGAAGAAGTAAGGTGGGAGGTGCTCCCTGGTGCAAGTTCTCTCCTCCTCTTCTCACCCAAATCCTGGGTCCCTGGAGCCGAATAAATCCTGTACTTGCCTCCACGTGGAAGGGACTCTGTGCAGCTCCCCCCTCCCACCCGCTGATACCCTCCCTGGTTGGCAGGATTTCTAGAGGCCTGTGTGAATGCCGCTGGGCCCTCGCACACACTGGGTCTCCAGGCCCCGCTGAGCTGTCTCCTGGGAGTGAACAGCCCCAGGAAAGAGGCTCTTGGCAGTGGGGCTGAGGTTCCTGTCCCTGTCAGATGCCACTCTTCCAGCCACAACAATGGGCCTGCTCCCCACACCACGGTTATACCCTTCCGTGTGATCTTTCTTATGCCTGCCTGGGTCCTCCCCCACTCCTTCCAGTGCTCAGGGCAGAGGCTGGCAGGCACAGGGTTTTCTATGGCTGCACCTGTTGATGTTTTCCCCTCGCTTCACCTATAGACTGTGGACTTTGGGCAAGTTATGTTACCTCTAATGTCATGGTCACTGTCCCTAAGGAGCTGGGACCTATGTGGAGGAAAGGGCTGTGGGAACGTCCAGTGTCCCCCAGGTACCTAAGGTCAGAGCAAGCACAGGCCAGCCACACAGTATGGGGAATGGATTGTCTTCTCCAACGGCCCAGCACAACCATGAAGGTGCCCCTGGATTTGGCTGGATTGATTAATTGATGGATTGATTGGTTAGGGAAGGTGGCAGTATAGCCATGGCATGCACACTTGGGTTCCACTCTCCCCATATTGGAGGAAAATACAAAGGTGGAGGCTGACCAGGAGACAGGAAATGGACAGGAATCTGGAGGCAGGAAGGAGTCCAGGTGGTCATTGGGGAGGGAACTTGGGAGGCGGGCAGTGTATTGCACACAAAGTCCTAGAGACAGTGACTGCCTCTTGGAGGGTCAGGGTGGCTCAGGTACTGCTTTCTGGTCCCAGGCATGGAATCTGAGGACTAGGAAGGGCCTGGAGTCCCTGGACCTTCTCCTCATCACATTGGAGAAGGTGGGAAGAGGGCCCCAGGGGGATTGTAGTGTGAGGCCACCGTTGCCACCTGGGGTCTGGGATGTAATCCCAGAAGCAGCAGCCTGTGTTCTCACCTCCCCTGACCTCATTCTCTCTTTCCCACGGCCACCCCACCACTGTCGCTGCCCTTGTGCACACAGAAGTCTGTTTTACAGATCCTGAGGATTAGGATTCAGATGCTAGCCATCTGCGTATAATTTACTTCTTACTCCTGGCTATTTTCGATTTATTTCTGGCGCTTAAGTCTCCTGTGTGACTCTTCCCTGCTCCCTCTTTGGATGATTCCCATCCTGAAGGACCCAGTCCAGGCCCAGGAAGGCCTAGCATCTCCAGTGTCTATACAATCTCCCCAGCATCCCATCACCAGGCTTTCCCAGCAGCACCCTGTTTCCAGGGCTGAGCAGCCCTGCATGGTGGGTTGGACACCGGGCTGGAATGAGGAGGGCTGGGATCGCTCTGCTGGAGGGTCTCCCTGGGAGCCTGTGTCTGCCCTGGCTGAGCTTGTCTGGTGCTCTCCTGCCCCAGAGATGGGGATGGGGGCCTCTGAAATCACACGACTGTCTTCTGCCTTACAGCTACCAAGATCACACAATTTTAAAACAAGAATTATTCCATCAGGAATCTGATTCCAGAAATCCTCCTGTCGTGAATGAAAGAGAATGTGTCAAGAAAGAAGGGGCATGGAGTGGAACAGGAGGAGGAAATGGAGTGCAGAGAGGCAGGAGGAAGTGCAGAAGGCAAATAAGTGCCCTTCAGGGAATCTGGATGCCCAGGAGCTCGCTGGGGCAGCCCACAATGCACGTGACCTTGCAGGAGGACATGAAGGTTATGGCCATGTGCCACAAGTGAAGGGTGTACTGACAACATAGCCCAGGGAGCAGATAGCCATGCCCTGCCCAGCCCTAACTTTGTTGGGCCACTGACTCCTGACTCCACTGACTCCTGCATTTGGGCGACAGGGCTGGAGGCCCTTGCAGGGCCACAAGGAACAGGTCACATTGTATTCTTTGGGAAAGGTGTCCCTGGAGGGTTCAACATCTCAGTCCTGCAGGACCCTATGCTGCCCAACCCTCTCAAGGTACACAGGGAGCACATCAGCCACTCAACAAGGTGAGATAGTGCAGGGTGGGCTGGGTTTTTCCCAGTTAAGGCTCCTGGGAAAAGAGGGAGGAGGACAGAGGCCAGGGGTCTCCCTGTGAATCAAGTAACGTGGTTCCCCTGGCTCAGCTCCATATCCTCATGGGCATAGAGCAGCCTGTCTTTAAGTAGGGGCCACAGCAGCCTCCAGTCCGGGATGGGAGTTGCCCAAGGCCAGCCATCCCCTCAAACCCTTCAGAGTCCTCTGGACGCCCTGGGTCACCTTGTGGCACCATTTATCAGACTGGGATTCTATAGATTTGTCATATATACAGAAAAGCCAAAGAGAGCAGACAATTTTGAAGCAAATTCAATGCAGTGCTAACTTGGAATATGTTAAGGAGTCAGGTTTTCCAGTTACTTACATTTCTCTTTCCAATTTTGTAAATAAATATAAGAAATAGAACTTGTATTATATTTTAAAAATCAGTGTCTTCTGTGACCTTACCTTGCTGGAATATGCTAAAGACATATAATTCATGATTTCAATAGGACACGTACTGATTGTGTTTTAATTGAAAGCTGTAGGCAAAGTTTGACGGGGTGTTAGGAAGAAGGATTATGAGTGAGGCAAAGAGGGGAGAGTTTCACAGTCCATTGTGACTGTGCAGGTGTCATGATAGGCTGTATTGTGTGGGGTGGGGAGCAGGGTCACCACTCTCACCACTCTGTATCATTAGACCTCTTGTTCCTCACAGGGCCCAGAGGGTGGGACTTGGGCTTTTCCTCTTGTAATTCTTTCCGTTAGCTTCCCCAGTTGGAGCTTTGTGTAGAGAGGAGTTTGCTTCCTCCTGGGAGAGTGGTAAAGCTTTCCTTGCCCATAGGAAAGGATCCGGTCTATAAGGGCCACCTATGCTTGCTTGGACCTTGCGTTTCAACATCTAACTTAGCCAAGGCCAATTTCTACCTCCTGTCCCCGGACGTGAGCCAGAGGACCTGGGACAGGACAGATGCCTCACCTTGGTGTTTCAGCATCCTTCTGTGAAAAGGATGAGAATAATTCTCCAAGGTCACTCCAGGTCCTCAATCTCGGACACCAGCTTCCCCAGCTAACCACCTGTCTTGATCTTATCTTTCTGAGTGAGCACAGACAAAATGGGCACAACAAACCATCCTCACAGGGCTCCTTCTGGCATGAATTGACACACTGGAGGCAGCGGACATCACCACATTTTAGGAATATGGGTTTTTCAAGATAACTGGGGCAGATGAGACATCTCCTTCCTTCTTTAAAATGTTCATCCATACCCACTCTCGGTGGAAAAATGAACATGATATTAGAGTTTCCTAAGGACCTAAAGAAACAGGACTGCTTTGGGTTTTATCCTCTTTATTTGCATAGACATGTCACATACCTACTACGTGTCCTCCCTCTACTAGGAAATGCCACGCACTACAAATATAAACATAAGTGACTCTTGGTGCTGCTCTTCTGATATCTTCTGATATTTTAGATGCTAAGTAGAACTAAAGACTCAGTTGGTCATTCAGCTTTGACCTGAGCTGGTAAAATAGACCAGATCTGGAGTGTTCAATATTGTAGCCACCAACCGCCTGTGGAAATCAAGCCCCTGGAATTCAGCTCCTCTGAATTGAGCTGTGCTCTGAGTGTGACATGCACACTGATTCTGAGGACAGAATAAGAAAAAAAAAAAGAAGAAGAAGAAGAAACTTTCTTGTTGAGGTTTTAAAAACAATGTATTTTTGAAATCAAAGACATGTTGAAGTAGTACCATTTTGCCCATTACAATGATTTGATTTTTGACTTGTTTCTTTTTACATAGAGCTACTAGACAATCTGTAGTTGACATGGGTGGGTCCCATTCTATTTCTGCCTGCGATTGCCACTCTAGGCTGAGAGATCCTCCCAGCTCGCAGAACCACTCCAACCTGGCTGTGGCTCAGACCCACAGCAGCAGCTGAGAGGTTGAACCAATCAATGGGAGAAAATTCAACATCTCGTACAACAGTCCAAGTCATGATCTGTTTAGGGAAAAGAAAGAATATGTCATCTCTCAAGCCTGGGTACTGAAAATCTACTCCCGCCCACAGCCCCTAGAGCAAAGAGCCCAGGCGTATACAGTGTCCCTAGGGGCACACACTGTGTTTGTGATGGACGTAGCCTCAATAACACTTGCTATATTCATAGAAGGATTTGTTCCCTGGACTTTGCCGTCTCCCATGTGCCTTTTGTAGAACACCGACCAGCAAAAAGGAGGTTGCAGAAGAGTGGACTCCTCCTCTAGGAGATTCTTGTCTGGTTTCCAACTCCCTTCCAAGGGGACTCAGTTCTGAAATGAGATTGATTCAGAATGGGCTTCTTATGTTAAAGGGTCCTCTTGCCACTCTGCCATACCAGGACTCACCTATTTCATCATCCGATTATGTTTTAATTTAATTCTGGGAGGACTGAGATTTCCTGATGACAAAAATGGTGCCACATGTGTTTTTATTCCACATGGAACCGAAATTTCAAAAGAAACAGCAGTTTCAGAAATTTTGAATGTGAGAATTGATAAATGTGAAGAATTATCTGTGGTCAATAAATATCATGTTTTCCTTGTCTTGTGGACAAAACCAGACATGAATATTTAATTTCATTACTATTACTCTCTCTATACAATACTCCATAGTTATGTTGCTTACACAAATATGCTTCATCTGTCAAGCACATAATGTGTCATAAAATTCCCATTTCAATTTGACTCACTGTTTAAAATTAAAACCTTCTGGTTTACTACTTAATACACTTAGCTTCTATAGGATATGAATTTTCACTCATGTTAGCTCAACGATTTGAAACATGTGGGCCCAGATTGATGGGCACAGAACCTATTTTTGAGGAACCGTGGGGGTACCAAGCTGAGGAGGGGATGGAAATTGGCTGTGCTTGGTTCCACTCCTAGGAGATAAATTCTTCACTTTGATTTTATTGCCACTCAGTGACTAGAAAGTAGAAATCTCTTACTGCCACGTTTTCCTGCACAGTAAAATATAAGATTATCGGTGTATCAAAGCCCACCAAGCATATTTTAAACAGATTTGAGCTTCAAAATATGGGAAGGTCATAACAACAATTGGTAAATTACACGCATTTTAAATATCTTTATTAGTGATCTGTCGATGAAATTTGAGGAGTTTTTGTTGTGTGTCACTTATTTGGGTCTTTATTCTTCAACTGTAGAAAAGCAGAAGGATTGTAGTTCTTGAGTGACTGGCAGACACACGAAGAAGGTTGCGTGAACCGAGTGGTAGTAAACATGGCTGGCCGCTAGATGGAGGTATGTCAAAGAGGATGGAAGCACTTCCCTGTTCCCTGGCCTCATGCAGGCTTAAGGCATCCACTCTTACCTTCTGAAATGTCCACCAGAAGGCAAACACCCACCTGATCCTCCAGTTGCTCCGTTCAGTAAACATTTCTGTCTCCTGATAACCAAGGGTAGCCTCACCCCCTGCTTCTTAACAGGACGATTAAAAACTGTAGCCATTTCAACTCGTAGGTACGTGTTCAGCCTTCCCATTTTCCGGGGAACTTTGATCCATCCTTACTGTGTGGCCAAACTCCGCTACACCCAATGTCCCCTCAATTGTTCCTACCTGTAGAAACATTTCCTTTTGTCCCAAGACAAATGATGTTTGTACTTTGCTCTCCCAGGACAACTTGCGGGGGCTTCTAATAGAATCCGTCACTGTATTTATTTGGATGGGGGTGGTCTTAAATTTTCTTAAATGACACAAATTTAGAAGAGAGCTGGGCCTGTGGTCTTGATTTTGGATATCAAATACAAGGAGAAAAGTAGACAACAAATAGTGACTCTTGGATTGATCTATGACTTAATACTTTGAAATCCATCAGATTTCCTATACATTGTCTCCTGACCTTGCTTCTCCCTACACTTTCCTGGTTATCTAGGAGTAATACAAACAACAGAACATAATGGAAGGGAGAAAACTTGATTGCACACTATATAAAGAATAAAGCAAAGGAAACTTACCTGAATTGTGGCACGACATCAAGAAGGGGAAATACTAAGATTATCTAAGAATTATTTCTAATTTCCTACCACAGAAGTTAAATCTACAATTCTCGTGCTTCTTGTACATTTTCACACATTTCCAAACTTGAGCTGAACAAAGGAAAGCAAACGTGAAACTCATACAATGCCAATATTGAAAAGTGGTGGTTGTTTTTGATTTTGAGAGACATTGTTCTAAATGGATTATAAATGCTCTGAGTTCACACCTTTGTCAGCCACCAACAGATTTAAACCTCATACACTTTACTAGGATTACCAAGGCCTGGAAATTCTGTGAAATGGCTAATCAATAGTAGTTTTGATGTGAATTTTAGTTTAGATAGAAGATGCAGGATAGGATTTAGTGTAACATTAGTAGTCTCATTTCTGTTACACTCGGTAGCAGAAGTTTCAAAACAGAAACGTTGTTGTCCAATTTCCTGTGATTTTGCACACACTCGAGTTTGCTTCAGAAATCCTTGAAAATACATATTTGCAATCACAGAGAGAAATATCTGGGGAGAAATGATGGTGTCCACGGAGTGAGCTTTTAGAGTACACTTCTCGAAACAATGATTGTTACATTTCATTAAAACATTTTAGTATTTAACAGGGCCCCTGGGTAGCACAGTCAGTTAAGCATCCGACTTTGGCTCAGGTTATGATTTGTTGTTTTACACGTTCAAGCCCCACATCAGCTCTGTGCTGACAGCTCAGAGCCTGGAGCCTGCTTAGGATTCTGTGTTCTCCCTCTCTCTCTGCCCCTCCCCCACTCACACTCTGTCTGTCTGTGTCTCTCTCAAAAACAAGTAACATTAAAAAAGTTTATGTTTGGGGTGCCTGGGTGCCTCAGTCAGTTGAGCATCCGACTTCGGTCCAGTTCATGATCCCGTGCTTCGTGAGTTTGAGCCATGTGTCGGGCTCTGTGCTGACTGGCTCAGAGCCTGGAGCCTGCTTTGGATTTTGTGTCTCCCTCTCTCTCTCTCTCTGCCCCTCCCCTACTCTGTCTCTCTGTCTCCCAAAAATAAATAAACATTAATTTATTTTTTTTAATTTTCCTTTTAAGTAATCTCTGCACCCAATTTGGGACTCAACTTCACGACTCCGAGATCAAGAGTCATACGCTCCACAGATCGAGCCAACCAGGCAAGCCCTCATTACTTTTTACAAAATCTAAATATGAGAATATATTTATTGCATTCACACCAGTGGGGTCTGTGCCTAATTCTTTATAGATAGATAGATATCGACCCTTTAACATTGGGTTCAGAGATTGGGAGGAATCCTCCTTTTTCTTAAAGAGACTTAATAGACATGGCTTAAGACGGGGTTTCTTAAACTGGGCTCTGTCGACATTTTGCGCAAGATAAGTCTTGTGAGGAGCTGCAGGATGTCTTACAAAATGTTTAGCTGCATCCCTGGCCTCAGCCTGCCAAATGCCAGCGGTGCCTTCCCCACTGTTGACAACCTTAAATGTATCCAGAATTTGCCAGATGTCCCCTGGGGGCCCAATTTCTCCCTGATTGGGGGCCACCAGAAGCCAATATCATGTGTCCCAGAGAACTGGGAAGGTACTCTCTCCAGGTACAATAATCTAGTATGTACCTGAATTAAGTAACAGTAATATTGGACTAATGAGACATTGAGAGGGTGTGAATACAGTGAGTGAGAGAAACTCCAATGTAAGTCTGGAGGCCAGGATTCAAGGGGAGGTGAGGGGAGCATTGAATTATTTTAGTTAATTTAAATGATTCCTATACATTCATTAAATTAATTGGTTTCTCACATTTTAAAGAAGATGGCTAAGGAGATAGCAAGATGGAGAATTTAGATGATTAAACCATTACTGAGTGCCTACCATCCAATCCATGCCTGGCAACATGGATGTGGTTTTGTCACACACTGACTCTGGGTCTGGAGATTCCAGGTAGAGATGTGATTCTCAGTACTCAGTCTGACAAAGTGGATTATTTCATTATGTTCCTAAAGTATAGCCTAGGAGATCCTTAACAGTACTGTCCACTCTATTGGTGTGCTGTGAATGAACTCCATCTACACTGTCCTCTACGGTAGCAACCAGCTCTGAGCGTCTCTCGAGCCCTTGAAATGTGGTCACATTTCATGTGTCACAGTGGAAATCTTAACATTTTGGATATATCGGATTAAAAATATATTACTCACATTAGCTTCACTGTTTTTACTGTTTTTGATTTTCCTTTTTACAGTGTGTTTACTGGAAAAGCCGAAACTATGTATGTGCTTTGCATAATTTTTATCAGAGAACAGTGACCTAGAAGGTGGAGAATTGTGCCCTGTTGGAATCCTGAAAGTCACCTTTGTTCTGGGTTCATGTCTAGGCCAGGTAGTACATGAAGACAGAATGGGGGATCCTGCTAAGTCTGGGTCCTCCTTGCATCTCAGCTCAAAGCCCTGGACATTTTTTTGCAATGTAAATACATATATTTATTACTTAATGTTATACCTTTATAAAATTTATCTTAATTTAATACCTTTCCTATTGTTTTTCTGATTAAAACATACATACAATGGCAAAGTAGAAAATCTTAAGATTTAGAACATATAAAATTAATAGACGTCTGATTCTACTATTCAAAAAGGACACGATAACATTTCTGTTCACCTTTCCCATATTGACACAAGAAAAGTTTACCTTAGTTTTAGTTGAAATTTTTCTTTTTATTATATTTTCTTAATGTAAATATTATTTTAATTACTATTTTACATTTTATGACTTTTTCTATATGTATCATCCCTGATTCTAAACTTCTAGACTAATTTGGTAGAGAAAAAACATGTAATTAATGTGGCTGTTAGTTTTTTATCAAAAACACAGGCATGTGTGTTTCAGTGAAGAGCTAAAGGTAAACTCCTTGTCCCACACCTTTGCTAAGAAAATAAATATGCCTTCTATGTAATTACTCTACATCAAATTGTGTTTATAATTAATGGGTCTATAACCTGACTAAATTCCTTTAAGATATAATGATTACTTCTAATATTTCATCTGGGACAAATTTTAAACTTCATTCTAGATATGTCCTTTGACTCAGGTTGGTAGAAATGGGAATGGATTGTGTTTTAAATTAAAAAAAATGGGACCTCTCTTTGTTCTCAAAATATTTTCTTTTTCCCTCTTCACCCTGAAATTTTGACTAGTGATTGTAATTGGTGTTGGAGGGGTCAAGTCATTTCCCTTCATGTAATTTATTTTCAAAACAGAGAATGATAATGTGTGAGACCAGGGTTCAACTTTTGAAACAAAAGCACTTAATCTCCAATGTTGCCCCTGTCTCTGTAGAGACACAACTGTCCACACAGCAGAAGTTGGACGGTGTGCACCTGCATTCCCCATGAAAGCTCTGTTGCCATGGCGATGAAATGATGGAAGATGCCCTTTTTTCCAACTGCCAGTCTCTGAGCTGAGCAGTTCAAATCTGATAGCGAGTGAGTTCTCAGATCTGTACCTAGCGTCTTCGAAGATGGGCAATCTGAATTGTTGCTGTGGTGGTATGTTCATAAAGATCTTCTTAACACTGTCTCCTACTAACTGGACAGTTAGCTGTTGCTTAAAATGTTTTTCCATGGTTTAAAATCTCCTCTCTCTATCTGGTCGTACAGAGTTATGAATATGTTTTATAGTTTTGTTTTATCTCTTGATTTTCGGTTATTCTATCAAGATAGCTCCCTTGATATTTTTTCTCCATTGAGAAAAATGGACTATATCCTGCACCCCTTTCTTGTCACCACTAGGTATTCCTAGGGGAAAACACACGGCAATGTCTATTGTAATGTAAGATCTTTTAAAACTCCAAAAGTATGTATTCAAATTATTCATTACAGAAATGTAGAGTGAATCCAGAATGGTTGATATGGAAGGTATCCATCATTGTTTTTAACATGCTTTCCCTATACTCTTTATACCAAAAAGGGGTATTGGGTTCAATATCTGGGGAGATGTGTTCCTTCATTCACATAAAGAGTTGTCCAAAAGAGACCCTAACAATATGAGAGTTTCAACAATTTGTGGCCCCCAAACACACATTTACTTTTATCCTTTGGGTGTTATCCAGAATTACACTGTATACATTGGATCACCCTGGAGAACAATCATGAATATTTCTGGTCAAGGGCCACAGAGAGTGGGATCCAGGGTCATGAACAACTTTTTTTTTCTTTTTTTCTTTTCTTTTGTGTTCTTTTTTTTTTTTTTTGATGCCTCTGATTCTGTCAAAACTAAATTATGTTGAGGTAAAATGATAGTTTTTAGGCAAAGCAAAGCAGCTGTGTGTCATAGAACAATGGTCTGGGAACTCAGACTCCCAGGTTTGAATCCACCTCCAGAACTTGCAAAATTGTAAGGTCTCATTCAATATCTATACCCTCTAATGAATCTTTCTGACCACTTGTTATACACCACACTCTACATGCAATAATTCATTCAATGCCATCACAAACATATGTGATGGTTTGTTTCTCTTCCTACTTTTCAGGAAGAGAAACTGAGGCACAGAGATTCTTGTGTCCAGGAGCATGAACTCCTAAGAGTCAGGATGTGAACCCAGGAATGTAGTCCCAATGCTCATGCTTTAACTACTGAACTGCACTTCTACTTAGCCATTGGATCACTGTGTGTGCAAAGGAGTTCCAGCATCTGTGTGTATGTCAGGAATCACCTGGACCAAGGAAAATGCCACATGCTCTCTATTATTATGAGGTAGTCTCTGTGGTCCCATAGCCCAGGGAAACTCTCAAGCCAGATTATTATAGAACTTGCTTTAGTCACTAATATGAAAAGGATCTAGAAATTTTACATGGTTCTGGTCAGTTCAAAGATTCTGAAACTTTGGAGGCACAAGTTAGGAAAACCTGGTCGAATTCTGCCAGTGCTGAGCTACTCCTCAGCACTTGGCCTGAGTCCAGTAAGGACTGAGGAGATCCTTTAGAGGTGTTGGATGGCATTGTCAATATGAGTCAGCACCAGTAATGCTGAAGTTCTGTGAGTCTACCCGTGAGACAATGAAAATGAGGCCTCAAAGTACCAATTCACAATGAACCTTGTGCCATCACCCTCATTGCTACTCCCTTGTACAGCTGAGTTAGAGAGCTGGTCAGTGCCTGCTCACTCAGTTTCATGGTGTGGACATTCTTCAGGACACGGCTCAAATCTGGTAAGAATCAGGAACATAATGGGATGGTGCCTTACTCAGCTGCTGGAGCATGCATCTCTTGCTCCCTGGGTGATGAGTTCAGGCCCCGTCGCATGTGGTGTGTGAAGACTCATTAAGGAAAAAAGATTCAGGGACATAATGTAGTATATTCTGTAACATTATCAGCATGAGCCCTAAAAACAGCTTGATTCCCATGAACGACACACCATAGGGACAGTGACCAATAGAACTCAAACATATGATTAGTAGCCCGGTGTCCATCCTCCTTGTTTTGACACTCTCACCCATGCTCCAGTGGGGCCTTTGCTCCTTAATGAACTACCCCATTGCTTGCTAGTAAATGAAAGCCAATAGCTGACATGCTTAATGAATATATATCCGGGTAGCATTGCAAAGCAAGACTAGAAGAAAAATAGCACATAATAATACTGTTTGGTTTTCAACGGTGGGCTTTACTTATGTACAATTTGTTAATAATTGATGAGGTTCATAACAAAGGATTTATGATTAAATAACACAGACTGCTGTGCCTAGATTTGAATCTAGTCTCTCAGTAAAGGGTTGGTTATAATCACCTGCAAAACAGTAAACAGCAGATGAAAGATCAATGCAGGTCCGGGTGATCCTTAGGGAGAGTCATGGCAGTGGAGAGGGAGGAGGTTTCTCCAGGCCGTGGGTATAGAGGGGTCCATCTAAAAGGAGATGGGACATGGGCCCCTGCCACTGCAGGGTCTCAAGAAGGATGAGGAGTCCATAGAGATCAGATTTTGGGGAAGGAGGAGGAACTGGGAAGGGGCCCACTCAGAGCCAGTACAGCCCCTGCCCTCCACCAGCCAGGCCTTAGTCCTGGCTGCTCAGATGGTTCCTCAGACCAATAGTCAGTGCCACGTTAAGTGTCCCAGCCTACATTCAATAAACCATCAAAGCACCAGCTTGATGCGCCAGTTTCGCAGTTAATTCACAGTAGCTGCTCAGCCAGACTTAGTCAACTGAAGGGAAGCTAATTCTGGGCAGAGCCATCACATGACAGTTGGTTTTGAATGTCGTGGCTTCGGAGTCAGCTTGGGAGCTGAGCAGACCACTGGCCACTGAAGGTGGCCAAGTGGCCATTGAGGAAGGCTCCTTGTGAGAGCCCTGGTAGTGTGGACGCCGGGTGAGGATGGCCACTGTTGGGCTCCCCCTGCTCCTTCAGAAGGGCTTCACTTGGTGGTAACTGCATTGGGCCTTGGGTCAGGGGTTGAAACCTAGAGGTGGGAGGCTGAGTTAGGATTTGCATTTTTTCTCCTAGCTTGGGCACCTCCTCCAGGGCATCAACTGTCTTCCACAGAGACCTTGGGGAGGAAGATTTGATAAAGAGACTGGGGGAGCCCCTGGCTCAGGGGTTCAAGGCATGATCTCAGGTGACCTGGGAAGGTCCCAGATTTTCAGGGATCTCTATCCCCGGGGAACATCTACATTCCTATCCTGGACCTCCCACTCTTCAGAATAGTGAATCTTGGTGAGTCACTTAATCTCTTACAGAAAATATGGGTCACAGGCCCTGCCCTCTCTGCCCCACAGGTTGATATGGGGATCCCAGGAGATGGTAACAGGTCTTCCCCATGAGCTGTAAAGCATCCTAGCCATGGACAGGATGAAAAGGAAGCTTCCATCCTCCTTTGTCCTATAGCCATCCAAGTCCCCACTCTAGATTCAACCACTACCAAGTGTTTAGGTTAATGTTCCAGACATTTAGTGACTGAACACTTACACACTGCTTCTGAACCATCAGTCATTTTTTTCCGAAGACTTTTCCTGCATTTAATCACTTTCAACTTCATACCATAAGACTAATAAGCAGACCCTAAGAAAGTTTTCATTGTGCAGTACAGGGAACATAGGCACAGCCCAACTGGCACCAACCCCATGCTCCCAATGACTGGATTGCTCTGATTTCTATAGTGTCTCACCCAGACAAAGGTATTTGCCCACACAATGTCTGTTGGAGCGTTTCTTCTTTTTCTTTCGTGGTAATGGTACTCAACCTACAAACTCACTCTCACTGATTTTCAAGCAGTTCATCACAGGCCCTATGTTGCAAGGTAGGTTTCCACAACTAACTTCTTTTGTATAAATGAAACTTGGTGCCCTGAACACCAACATTTCCTCCCTTTCCCCTCCCTCCAGCCCTTATTCTATTTTCTGTTTCTATGCATTTGACTATTTTAGGTTCCACATGTAAGTGACATCCTGCAGTATTTGTCTTTCTGTGTCTGGCTTATTTCGCTTAACACAAGTCCCCCTGGGCCATCCATGTTGTCACAAATGACAGGATTTCCTTCCTTTTTAAGGCTGAATAGTCTCCCAATGTATGAACAGACCACATTGTCTGTGTGCATTTGTTCATCAATGGACCTTCTGTTGTTTCTCTATATTAGCTTTTGTGAATGCAGAACAAGGGAGTTCAGGTATCATTTGGAAGACAAGATTTCAATACTTTTGGATGTGTTAGCCCAAAGGGGGATTGCTGGATCAAATGATAGTTCTTTTTTAAATGTTTTGAAGAACGTCCATATTGTTTTTTCATAGTGACTGCATCAGTTTACATTCTCTGTTGGGTAACTTTTAAAAGGTGATTGATTGCTTGGTTGATTGAGGGAGTGGGGTGGAATCCCAGTCAGGGATTTGATCCCAGACACCTTGAGATCATGACCTGGGCCCAAATCAAGAGTGGGGCATTTAACCAACTGATGAAATAATCTATATGGTCAGGAAGATCGGGCATTCCTGCTGGCATCAGTCTGGAGAGCTACCCTGACTCCAGGTTCCTTGTAGGACAGAGGCTTGAGGGTGAGGAGAAAAGACAGATTTCCCAGGAGAAAACCTATGTCCATGTTTACAGTGTGAGGAAGACAATGTATTCACTGTGTGCATTTGTGTTTGTGTGTGTGTGTGTGTGTGTGTGTGTGTGTGTGAGTGCATGTATGTTTGAGAGAGACAGAAATTGAGGGACAGGGAAGGAGACAGGGAAACACATTAAAAGAAAGAGGCACACACATTCATTAGAGAGACAGAGAGAGAGGAGAGACAGCGATAAATGTGTCCTTCCCCAGGAGATATGTGCCACTGACACTGCACAATAACCAATGTGTATATTCTCAAAAAACTCCTCAAACTGAACACTTCAAGGAATACTGCTGAGCGTGGCTCAGGAGTCACATTCAGCACATGCAGGTAACTAAAGCCTCCGTATTCTCTGGCCCATGTTGATATCAAGGAAGAGTCCCTGAGTTTTCCTGAGCAGCACCAACAATGTACTGACGTGTGTTCTGTGTCCTTCTAGGTGTCCCTGAGGAGGAAAAGATGTGGGCCTTTCCTGTCAGGAGGCAGCAGGATGTTGCTGAGGTGAGCTTGCCTGTCTTTCCCTGAGAAACACAAGTCATTTCTTAGTGTCTTTCCAATCAACGTCTGTTGTAATGTACAATGTACATTTGTACAATGTACAATGTACATTTTAGATGATATTGTTACTTTCCGTGGTGTGGAGTTTGGAGTATGGATGTCTCTTGCCAAATGTAACCTTGGTCAGGGTGACATTCACCATTGGCAGTGCTAAACCTGGTCATAAACAGTGTCAAAGGATCTTTTTCGTCAGCAGGAATTTTTCCTGCTTGAGTGAGGAATTTTGTAGTTGGCATCCTAAGTAGTCTTCAGAAACACATCCCCAGGAAAGAACAAATTCTGACGGGCATGCTATTCATTTGCTATTGGGGACCTTTGACACAAGCACTGTGTGCCATCTGGTTTCCTAAAGTCCAGAGAAGAACGAAAGCCCAGTGCAATGAGAGTTCATCATGATCGGACCGTGATGGTGTTTCTTTTTTCTACATCAGGTCGCCGCAGGTGCAATGGAAAATGGTATGCATTTTGGAATCTGTCTCTCCTGATGAAATAATGTATATATTCAGGAAGATGGGGCATGCCTGCTGGCATCAGTCTGGAGAGCTACCCTGACTCCAGGTTCCTTGTAGGAAAGAGGCTTGAGGGTGTGGAGAAAAGACAGATTTCCCAGGGGAAAACCTATGTCCATGTTTACAGTGTGAGGAAGACAATGTATTCACTGTGGTGTGTGTGTGTGTGTGTGTGTGTGTGTGGGTGTGGGTGTGCATGTATGTTTGAGAGAGACAGAAACTGAGGGACAGGGAAGGAGACATGGAAACACACTAAGAGAATGAGACACACATTCATTAGAGAGACAGAGAGAGAGGAGAGACAGCGATAGATGTGTCCTTCCCCAGGAGATATGTGCCACTGACACTGCACAATAACCAATGTCTATGTTCTCAAAAAACTCCTCAAACTGCACATTTCAAGGAATACTGCTGAGCATGGCTCAGCAATAACCTTCAGTCCAGGCAGGTAACAAAAGCCTCCGTATGCTCTGGCCCATGTTCATATCAAGGAACAGTCCCTGAGTTTTCTTGAGCAGCACCAACAATGTACTGACGTGTGTTCTGTGTCCTTCTAGGTGTCCCTGAGGAGGAAAAGATGTGGGCCGTTCCTGTCAGGAGGCAGCAGGATGTTGCTGAGGTGAGCTTGCCTGTCTTTCCCTGAGGAACACAAGTCATTTCTTAGTGTCTTTGTAATCAACGTCTGTTGTAAATAGGACAATGTACATTGTAGATGATATTGTTACTTTCCGTGGTGGGGAATGTGGAGTATGGGTGTCTCTTGCCAAATGTAACCTTGGTCAGGGGGACATTCCCCACTGGCAATGCCAATCCTGCTAATAAACAGTGTTATATGATCTTTTCCTGAGTAGCAATATTTCCTGCTTGGGTGAGGAATTTTGTAGTTGGAACCCTAAATGGTCTTGAGAGACACATCCCCAGGAAAATACAACTTCAGATAGGCATCCTATTCATTTGTTTCTGGGGACCTTTGACTCAAGCACTGTGTGCCATCTGGTTTCCTAAAGTCCAGAGAAGAATGAAAGCCCAGTGCAATGAGAGTTCATCATGATCTGACCGTGATGGTGTTTCTTTTCTCTACATTCAGGTCGCCGCGGGAGCAACAGAATATGGTATGGATTTTGGAAACAGTCCCCTGCTGATGAAATAATCTATGTGGTCAGGAAGTTGGGATATTCCTGCTGGAATCAGTCTAGAGAGCTACCCTGACTCCAGGTACCTTGTAGGAAAGAGGCTTGAGGGTGTGGAGAAAAGAGATTTCCCAGGGGAAAACCTATGTCCATGTTTACGGTGTGAAGAAGACAATGTATTCACTATGTTTTGTATTTCTGTGTGTGTGCGTGGGGGTTTGAGGGTGACAGAAACTGAAGGACAGAGAAAGAGACAGGGAAACACACAAAAAGAAAGAGACACACGCATTCATGAGAGAGAGAGAGAGAGAGGGAGAGAGGAGGGTGACAGATATATATATATATATATATATATATATATATATATGTGTGTGTGTGTGTGTGTGTGTGTGTGTGTGTGTATCCCCAGGGGATATGTGTCACTGACCCTGCACAATACCCAATGTCTAGTTTCTCAACAAAACTCCTCATACTGCACACCATAAGGATTATTGCCGAGCATGGCTCAGCAGTAACATTCATTCTATGCAGGCTACCAAAGCCTCCATATGCTGTGGTGCATGTTCTTATCAAGGAACAGTCCCTGAGCTATTCTTGAGCATTACCGACAATGTACTGACATATATTCTGTGTCCTTCTAGGTGTCCCTAAAGAGGAAAATGTGTGGGCCATTCCTGTCAGGAGACACCAAGGTGTTGCTGAGGTGAACTTGCCTGTCTTTGCCTATGGAAGACAAGTTGATTACTTAGTGTATTTCCAGTCATATTCGGTGACATATGACAAGGTACATTTTACATGATAGCATTCAATTCCTTGATAGGGAGATTGGTGAGTGGTTGTCTCTTGCCAACTGTAACTTGATCTAGAGGACATTAACCACTGACAATGCCAATACTGCTAATAAACAGTGTCATAGGATCTTTTCCTGAGTAGCAATTTTCCCTGCTTGGGTGAGGAATTTTGTAGTCAGCACCCTAAATGGTCTTGAGAGACACATCCCCAAGAAAAATCAACTTCTGATAGGCATCTTATTCATTTGCTTTTGGGGACCTTGACTCAAGCGCTGTGTGCATCTGGTTTCCTAAAGTCAAGAGGAGAACCAAAGACCAGTGCAATGCGTGTTCATCATGATCTGACCCGGATGGTGTTTCTTTTCTCTACATTCAGGTCGCCGCGGGAGCAATGGAATATGGTATGGATTATGGAATCATTTCCCTGCTGATGAAATAATCTATGTGGTCAGGAAGTTGGGATATTCCTGCTGGCATCAGTCTAGAGAGCTACCCTGACTCCAGGTTCCCTGTAGGACAGAGGCTTGAGGGTGTGGAGAAAAGACAGATTTCCCAGGGGAAAACCTATGTCCATGTTTACAGTGTGAGGAAGACAATGTATTCACTGTGTGTGTGTGTGTGTGTGTGTGTGTGAGTGTGTGTATGTTTGAGAGAGACAGAAACTTCAGGACAGGGAAGCAGGCAGGGAAACACACTGAGAGAAAGACACACACATTCATTAGGGAGACAGACAGAGAGACAGCGAGAGATGTGTCCATCCCCAGGAGATATGTGCCACTGACACTGCACAATAACCAATGTCTATATTCTCAAAAATTTCCTCATACTGCACATTTCAAGGAATACTGACATTCAGTCCATGCAGGTAACCAAAGCCTCCATATGCTCTGGCCCATTTTCATATCAAGGAACAGTCCCTGAGTTATACTTGAGCAGCACCAACATGGTACTGACATGTATTCTGGTCCTTCTAGGTGTCCCTAAAGAGGAAAAGTGGCAACCCCTTCCTGTCATGAGTCACCAGCCTGTTGCTGAGGTGAGCTCTTGTCTTTCATTGAGGAACACAAGTGCTTTCTTAGAGTCTTTCCAATCAACTTCTGTTGTAAATGTGACACTGTACAATTCAGATGACATTGTTACTTTCCCTCTGGGGAGAAACATATTGTCAATTTCCCTGGTTGCTTCTTGCCAACTGTAACGTTGGTCAGGGGGACATTGACCACTGGCAGTGCCAAGCATGGTAAGAAACAGTGTCAAAGGATCTTTTTCGTCAGCAGCAATTTTTCCTGCTTGGGGGAAGTATTTTGTAATCTGCATCTTAAGTGTTCTTTAGAGACACATCCCCAGGGAAAACAATATCATACAGGCATCTTATTCAGTTCCTTTTGTGGCCTTGACTCAACCACTGTGTCCCATGTTGTATCCCAAAGTCACCAAGAGAACTGAAGAGTGGTGCAAATACTGTATATCATGATCTCATCCTGATGGTGTTTTCTTTCCTAACATTCAGGTGGCCGTAGGAGCACAGGAAAAAGGTATGTATCCTGGAAACAGTTTCTTGCTGAGGAAAATCTTTAGATGGTGATGTAGGTGGGGCATTCTTGTTGTCTTCATTCTGGAGAACTACCCTAATTCCAGAGTCCTGGGAGGACTGGTGCTTGAGGGTGGGGGGGAAAGACCGATGTCCCAGGTGAAAAACTAGGTGTTGTTTCTACAGTATGAGGAAGATAATGTATTACTTCTGTGCGGTGTGATTCTGTGTGCATGAGTCTTGGGGTTGTTCTGTATGGGTCTGTATGTCGCATGATTGTGAGTGTGTATGCGTGTGTGTGTGTGTGTTTTCTTGAGAGACTCAGAGACAGAGAGACAGAGCCACACACAGAAAGTGTCAGACACATGAGAGAGAGAGAGAGACAGAGAGAGGTGGGTTTGCCCAGGAGATATGTGCCACTGACACTGCACAATGACCGGTGTTTACATTTTCTTTTTTTTTTTTAAAGGTAATAACTGCTCATCTTTATTTATTTTTTAACTTTTTTTTTTTGAGACAGGGAGAGACAGAGCATGAACAGGGGAGGGTCAGAGAGAAGGAGACACAGAATCTGAAACAAGCTCCAGGCTCTGAGCTGTCAGCACAGAGCCCGACGCGGGGCTCAAACTCACGGACCATGAGATCATGACATGAGCCAAAGTCGGCCGCTTAACCAACTGAGCCACCCAGGCGCCCCTGTTTACATTTTCAAAAACCTCTTCATACTGCACTCTTCAAGCCACGCTCAGCAGTAACATTCAGTCCATGCAGGTAACCAAATCCTCCATATGCTCTGGCCCATGTTCATATCAAGGAACAGTCCCTGAGTTATTTTGGAGCAGCACCAACAGGGTTCTGATATGTATTCTGTGTCCTTCTAGTTGTCCCTAAGGAGGAAAAGCGGCGGCCCCTTCCTGTCATGAGTCACCAGGCTGTTGCTGAGGTGAGCTTCCTGTCTTTCCTTGAGGAACACAAGTGCTTCTTAGAGTCTTTCCAATCAACTTCTCTTGTAAATATGACAATGTACACTTTATATGATATTGTTATTTTCCCTGCAGGGAGAAACATATTGTTAATGTCCCTGGTTGTCTTGCCAACTGTAACCTTGGTCAGGGAGACATTTATCACTTACCGTGCCAAACCTGGTAATAAACAGTGTCATAGGATCTTTTTCGTCAGCAGCAATTTTTCCTGCTTCAGTGAAGAATTTTGTAGTCACTAACCTAAGTGGTCTTGAAAGACACATCTCCAGGAAAAACAACTTCTGACAGGCTTCCTATTTATTTGCTTTTGGGACTCTTGACTCAACTACTGTGTGCCATCTTGTTTCCTAAAGTCAAGAGGAGAACTAAAGAGAGTAGCAGTGAGTATACACCATGATATGACCCTGATGGTGTTTCTTTTCTATACATTCAGGTGGCCTCGGGCGCAATGGATAATGGTATGTATTTTGGATCAGTCTCTTGCTGATGAAAAACTCTGGAGTCAGGCAGATTGTGCTTTCCTGCTGTCTTCAGTCTGGAGAGCTACTGTGACTCCAGCTTTCTGGTAGGACAGATGCTTGAGGTGTGGTGGAATGATGGATTATCCAGGTGAAAACCTATGTCCATCATTACAGTGTGAGGAAGGCAATGCATTCACTGTGTATGTTGTGGGTATGTGTGTACATTAGGCTTCAAGCTGTCTTGTGTGACTCTTTGTAGTTTGATTGTCAGTTTGACTGTGTGTCTTTGTGTTCGTGTGTTTGAGAGAAAATGAGGGACAGAGAAAGAGACAGAAAAACACACACAAAGAGTAAGAGACACACATTGAGAGAGAGAGAGAGTTGTGTGTTTCCCTATGAGATATGTGCCACTGACACTGCACAATGGTCAATGTCTACCTTTTCAAAAAACCTCCACACACTGCATACTTTATAGGAATATTGTTGAGCATGGCCCATTAGTAGCATTCAGTCCATGCAGACAACCAAATCCTCCATATGCTCTGGCCCATGTTGATGTCAAGCAATACTCCCTGAGTTATTCTTGACAAGCACCACCAATGTATTGACATATCTTCTGTGTCCTTCTAGGAACCCATGAGAGGGAAGACCTTTGCATAGTAGATGTGACGATGCGGGACTATAAGGAGGACCAATCTGTGGCCAAGGTGAGCTTGCCTTTCTTTGACTGAGGAATTCATGTTGCTTCCTTAGTGACCTTCCAATCACATTCAGTTGTAAATCTGTCAATGGACGTTTCAGATGATACCATTAATTTGCTGGTGGGGAGAGTGGTGAGAGGTTGTGTCTTGCCAACTGTTGCCTGGTTCAAGAGGACATTTACCACTGGCAATGCCAAACCTGGTGATAAACAGTGTGTTAGGATTAATTTTATCAGCAGAAATTTTCCCTGCTTGGGTGAAGAATTTTAGAGTCTCCATACTAAGTGAACTTGAGAGACACATCCCCCAGAATACACAACTTCTGATATTCATTTGCTTTTGTGGCCTTTGACTCAACCACTGTGTTCCCTATTGGATCCTAATATCAACAAGATCTAAAGAGTGGTGCAATCAGTGTGCTTCACCTTCTTACCCTTATGCTATTTTCTTTTCTATAGTTTCCTGTGGTCTCTGGAACCATGGAGAATTGCTGGAATCCAGCTCCAGCAGGTCCAGGGGTTCCCGAAGGAAGAACAGCGTCGGTGAAAATAAAATACAACTAAAATAAAAAAAAAACTGGAAAATAAAAAACTAAAATAAAAAACTAAAACTAAAATAAAAATGGACACAGACAAGAGCAGTGTGTTGAACTGGACGATTTACTGCAGTAAACATGGCATTATATATGCTAGTGATTTCCTTGTAGCGTACGTCATTTATGTTTTTCTAACATTATCTAATTTTGAAAATGTTCCTATGTATAAACGACCTTTAAGAAATAACATGATGATTTTCCCCTAACTTTCCCGCATACCCTTTGATTATAGATTAATTTCTTACATTATTCCATTATGCATCTGCATTTATCTATAATGTACAAAGCATTTGCTTTGCTGTTCTTGTGAAAGGCCCTCCATTTCTCAACACCTCAGGTGGAACAGTTACAGGGACATGACCTCCAAACCACTGAGGCCAGAAGAATAATGTGTTTGCCTCAGTCCGAGGTGCCAGAAAGGGGCTGAAAGGGCCTTAGAAACCCATGCCTCATACGTTCTCAGAGAGAATGCACCTAGGAACCAATGAACCATTCTGTAGCTTAACCGACTAGGTTCAGTCATCATGTGGAATACCTCCGGGGGGCCAGGTGGGCCTAGGGGTTGAAGTCACCTGTGCCCAGAGATACACTCCTTAGTTGATGGAGTGAGGCTTTCAAATCCATATGTCTCTCCTATACAGGCTCTCTTTGCTGACAAAGGTATAAGGCTATCCTTCCTGTAAGTAGAGGAGTCTCCATAGGGAATGGCAAGGGCTAAACGTAAGGCTGCACAATTTCTTGCGGAACCTTATTTTCTTCCCTAATGGTTCTTTTCCCAGGGGGCCTGCTGAGGGCAACTCCACAACAGACAATACCCCAGGGAGTTTTAAGGCCAAATTACCTAAAAGCTGGAGTACAAGAAGCTTCACTGTCGGTGGGCCGCCCTTCAGTCACCAATCCGTTGACAGCCTGGGCCCTGCCACTCAGGCTGGATAGCTCAGCTTCCAGCAGAGAATGGTAGGTATTCAGGAATCAATCATTTGCTGTCTTTAGTCAGGGAAGTCCTTCTGACTTTGGGTTTCCATTGAAATGAGGATCACAGATGTAGTGACAAAGCGATTTGTTGAAGGGTAAACCATGTTCATGTGTTTACAAGCATGCATGTGGCATTCAGGTAGTGAGTTTATGTGCGTGAAGATTGGGTGAATCTCTTTGTGAACTGACAAGTGTGTGAAGTGAGCAGGTATGTGCTTGTATGTGGTCTCTGTGTGAGAAGGTTCTGTGTTTCTAGATTTGCATTTCCCTAAATAGCACAGTTGCTGGTGTGAACTTTGTCATTTATAAGAAAAATCCCATCACCGAGCTTCATGATATGTGTCTGTATGTCAAAGTATATAAATATGGAAAATTTAAATATAGTCAGTATATTATACACCAAATATAGCTTGTTTAGGCTGAAAAAAGACCTATTAGTAGCCAGGAAAATATTCACAGGATTCTGAAAGGGAAATATGTTTTCAGAATCCATATGATTCTGTGAATCATGACTTCGGTTCAGGGTAGACCTCAACTCTGAGGGGGCTGTTTCATTGCCCTCGGGGCACTTGGATCAATCCTGATGAAAGAGAAGGAGCCCTAATGGTATCTAATTGGCCTCTGAGAAAAGGAAGCTTATGGAAGTGATGAATTATGGAGGGGTTGGCACAGGCTGTGGGGATGGGGGCTGGATGGGGAGACGAGGCCCTTTAACCCCCAATTCCTAGTACTTTCTCTGACATCTCTACTTTCTGAGGCAGACCCTGAATTTCTAGGCTGAGTTTGTCATCAGTAATCATTTCAATCCTTGTTCCTGACCCTCCTTGTGTGGGGCACCCTCCAGAGCTGAGACTAGAGTGATCCCAGAGTCCTTGCTCCATCATACTTCAGCAGTAAAGGGATAACTACCCCAGGATTACTGCCTTCATGCCCCTCCTGTCCTTTCCAAAAAGGAGATTCAAGGAGCCTGAGAAGGAATCCTCCCCCTCTTAGCTGGAGGGCTGGGGCAGGTGGCCCCTGGTGCAGGCGTATGCCACACCCAGTTCTGGATGGCATCTGAGAAGAGGATCCTCCAGCTTCTAGAAATCCTTTATCTCTAGATCTTAGTATCCCAGTGGTGTGGAAGATAATGCCTGCTGTGCGTGGTCGAATGCAGGAATGAAACCAGCAGCCAGGCTCTAAGAGTCCTTGCTCCATCAAAGACTTCAGCTTGAAAGGGTGAGAGCATGATCCATGGTCTTGGACTAGATGTTAAGCGGGAAATACTGAGAGATTGCAGAGGGAAGGCATGAAGAACATCCAGGCTATGTGAGGTTGGGAGGGGACACCACGGTGGCAGGATTATTTGAGTCAGTGTAGCATCAGCACCTGGGCCCAGCCTTATCCTCACTGAGGATGACATTTGGGCTCCTTCTGGGTGGGATGAGGATAGGACGAACCGGCATGCCAGGTGAGAGCACCGTATGGACATCTTCCTAAAAGCCTGGGCAGAGGGGCATCCTTCCTGTGCCAGCCTCTTCTCCATCTACCAGACTCTTTCATTGGTGGACACTGGGGAGGAGCAGACAATGGAGTCAAGTCTCCTGTTCTCCCACCTGGGACACACCAGCAGGGATGGAACCAGGGTCATGCCAGACACCAGTACGTTTCCAGGCCCGATCCACCTGGGCCAGGAGGGACCAGTTTTCACTTTTCACCTGCTTCTGGCGGTCACCTGACAGCCAGTCCTTGTCTACACACTGTTGGCCAAGGGTTGTCTGGCTGGAAACACATTCATTCAAAAGGGATCTCATCCCATGTGACCAGGGCAGCTGTAGAACATTCCAGTTGCAGAGGAGGTGAGAGGGGCACAGGCTACAGTGCACAGGGAGCTCAGCAAAGTGGTGGGAGCTGATCTCAGAGTGGAGGTGGTCCTTGCTGTGCTCTTTCCTGGCCCGAGGACATCAGTGTGAGAGTTTGTCTGAAAGGTATGGGAACTGTCAGGTCCAAATACTGTCTCTGACCTTCCTTCCATTCATGGGCACAGGAGCCATAGCTCTGGATGGTCACTTCAAGGGCACCGACAGCGTCTCCATCATTGCTTGTCCCCCAGGGGCTCAGCCCTATGCAGCCCATGTTGGGCCCCAATGAACGCCTGCTGTTCACAGCCTTGGGCTGGGAACTCGTTTAGGGGTGGAAAGGTCCCTCCTGAGCTCACCCAGGCCTGTTGGGCCCCACACTATGCTAGCTGTCTGCCCAGGCACTAGTCCAGATCAGAATGAGAAGGGTCAGCTCCTGAAGACAGTGAGGTGCTCCCCCTCTGCCCCGCGGCTCTGATTACATCCAGCATGAGTGTGGGGATGTCATGCTCTTTACTCTGTTTATAATGTGCCCCTGCTGGGATTCCCCTAAGACCTGGGTGTTGACCTCCCACTCTAAGTGTCCCCAGGGCCTCACGCAGTGGCTGCCACATATGTATGAGCCCAGGGAGAACCTACAAATGAATGATCAGATCAGGCCAGCAAGCTCCTCTGCAGAAACCTCCAGGACTGGGAGGTCACGTCTTCCTCATGTGTACATCCTAAAGCTGTGCTATCCAGGGCAGCAGCCACTTTCCACATAGCCATTAGCCACACTAGCCACATTTCTGGTGCCCAGCAGACGCATGTTTACAACGCAGAATATTTCCACCCTCACAGAGGGTTCTTCTGGGCAGCTGCTCTGAGCCGGGCACAGGGTCTGCTCGTGGAACCCGCCAAACCCTATGTCTGTCTGTAACAGTTGGAATGTCAGGTTGCGTAGGTGGCACCTTCTTGCGCTGGTGAGAGCTATCATGATCCAGTGCAGCTGGGGAAGTACCAGATGAAGGGGGATCCTTTCTCTTGCTTGAAGGTTTGCAACTGTGGTCAATGCCTTGTTGAAGGGCTCTGCCTCTGCCAAGCCCAGGGAAGGTCTGAGGACCCAGAGGAAGGTCAAGTGATGCCAGCTGAGCCAGCATGGCCTCACTTGAGCAGCAACTCCCTTATACATTATACCTGCTGCTTTGTAGACGTAGAGTGGGAGGTATGAAATCAGAAAGACAAAGCAAGGATGTGCAAAGCCTTGTTTTTTTCTTTTAATATAATAGTAGCGTCTTTTAATAGAATAGATGTGGTCTCCCTCTGGGCTTTGAATGTGCTCTGTCTGTAATCATCTTTTTAAAGTTTTTTTTTTTAAACCAAGTTGGTTAACATAGTGTAATAATGGTTTCAGTAATAGAATTTAGTGATTTATCACTTCCATATAACACCCAGTGGTCATCCGCACCAAGTGCCCTCCCTAATGCTCATCACCTATTTAGTACATCCCTCTACCCAACACCCTTCCAACAGTCCTCAGTGTGTGAAGAGTTAATCAAGTCACTTATGGACTGTCTTCATCTCTGTTTTTATCTTATTTTTCCTTCCATTCTCCTATGTTCATCTATTTTGTTAGATTCCACACATGAGTGAAATCATATATTTGTCTTTCTCTGACGGACATAATTTGCTTACCATAACACATTCTAGTTGCATCCATGTTGTTGCAAAAGGCAAGATTTCATTCTTTTGGATCATGGAATAATATTTGCAAAAGGCAAGATTTAATTGTTTTGGATAATGGAATAATATTTGCAAAAGGCAAAATTTCATTCTTTTGGATCATGGAATAATATTCTATTCTATATAGATAGATATAGATATAGAAATAGATATCTAAATATAGATAGACAGATATATATATATATATATATATATATATATATATATATATATATATCTTCTTTATCCATTCATCAGTCACTGGACACCTTGGCTACTTCCATAATTTGGCTATTATTGACAGTGCCACTATAAACACTGGGGTGCATGTGCCCCTTTGAATCAGCACTCCTGTATCCTTTGGATAAATATCTAGTCATGCAATTGCTAGGATGTAGGGTAGCTCTATTTTTAATTTTTTTGCAGACCTCCATACTATTTTCTGGAGTGGCTGCACTAGTTTGCATTCCCATCAACAGTGCAAAAGTGTTCCCCCTTCTCCGCATCCTCGCCAACATCTATTGTTACCTGTGTTGTTAATTTGAGCCATGCTGACAGGTATGAGGTGGTATCTCATTCTGCTTTTGATTTGTATTTCCCTGATGATGACTGCTGTTGAGCCTCTTTTCATGTGTCTGTTAGCCATCTGGTTGTCTTCTTGGGAAAAACGTCTGTTCATGTCTTTTGACCATTTCTTCCCTGAATTCTTTGTTTTTTGGGTGTTGAGTTTGGTAGTTCTTTACAGATGTTGAAAACTAACCCTTTATCTGATATGTCATTTTCAAATACCTTCTCTGATTCCATCAGTTTTGTTGGTTGTTTCCGTTGCCGTGCAGAAGCTTTTTATCTTGATGAGGTCCCAAGAGTTTTGTTTTTGTTTGTTTGTTTGTTTTGTTTTGTTTTGCTTTTGTTTCCTTTCTCTCCTGAAACATGTCTATTAAGACATTGCTGTGGCTGAGGTCAAGAGGTTGTTGCCTGTTTTCTCCTCTAGGATTGTGATGGCTTTCTGTCTCACATGTAGGTCTTTCATCCATTTTGAGTTCATTTTTGTGTAAAGTAGGTAAGCAGTCCCATTTCATTCTTCTGCATGTCACTATCCTGTTTTCCCAATACCATTTGCTGAAGATACTGTCTTTTTCCATTGGATATTCTTTCCTCTTTTGTCAAAGATGACTTGGCTATACACTTGTGAGTCCATTTCTGGGTTCTCTATTCTGTTCCATGGATGTATGTATCTATGTTTATGCCAGTACCATACTCTCTTAGTGATTATAGTTTTGTAACATAGCTTGAGGTCTGGAATTGTGATGCTTCCAGGTTTGGTTTTCTTTTTCAACATCACTTGAATTATTCGGGGTCTTCTCCGGTTCCATACATATTTTGGAATTGTTTGTTCTAGCTCTGTGGAGAATGCTAATGTTATTTGATAGAGATTGCATTGAGGCTGTAGATTGCTTTGGGGAGTATCAACGTTTGAACAGTATTTTTTCTTCCAATCCATGAGCGTGGAATGTCATTCTAATTCTTTGTGTCTTCTTCAATTTCTTCATCAGCTCTCAATACTTTTTAGCGTACAGATCTTTTACCTCCTTGGATACATTTATTCCTATGAATCTTATGGTTTGGGATGCAATTTTTAATGGGATAGATTCCTTAATTTCTCTTCCGTCTGCTTCATTATTGGTGTATAGAATGCAATTGATTTCTGTAAAGTGGTTTCATATCCTGTGACTTTGTTGAATTCATGTAACAGTTCTAGCAGTTGTTTGGTGGAGTCTTTTTGTTCTTAAATATGAAATTTATTATGAAATTGGTTACCATACAACACCCAGTGCTCATCCCAAAAGGTGCCCTCCTCAAAGCCCATCACCCACTTTCCCCTCCCTCCCACCCTCCATCAACTCTCAGTTTATCCTCAGTTTTAAAGAGTCTCTTATGGTTTGACTCCCTCCCTGGCTTTTTTTTCCTTCCCCTCCCCCATAGTCTTCTGTTACGTTTCTCAGGATCCCCATAAGAGTAAAACATATGGTATCTGTCTTTCTCTGGATACCTTATTTCACTTAGCATAACACTCTCCAGTTCCATCCACGTTGCTACAAAAGGTCATATTTAATTCTTTCTCATTGCCAAGTAGTATTCCACTGTGTATATAAACCACAGTTTCTTTATCCATTCATCAGTTGGTGGACATTTACGCTCTTTCCATAATTTGACTATTGTTGAAAGTGCTGCTATAAACGATGGGGTACAAGTGCCCCTATGCATCAGTACTCCTGTTTCCCTTGGGTAAATTCCTAGGAGTGTTATTCCTGGGTCATAGGGTAGATCTATCTTTATGTTTTTGAGGAACCTCCACACTGTTTTCCAGAGTGGCTGCACCAGTTTGCATTCCCACCAACAGTGCAAGAGGATTCCCATTTCCCCGCATCCTCTCCAGCATCTATAGTCTCTGGATCTGTTCACTTTTGCCACTCTGACTGTCATGAGGTGATATCTCAGTGTGGATTTGATTTGTATTTCCCTGATGAGGAGTGACATTGAGTATCTTTTCATGTGCCTGTTGGCCATCTGGATGTCTTTCGAAAACTGTCTATTCATGTCTTCTGCCCATTTCTTCACTGGAGGATGTGTTTTTTGGTGTGGAGTTTGGTAAGTTCTTTATAGATTTTGGAAACTAGCCCTTTGTCTGATATGTCATTTGCAAATATCTTTTCCATTTCATCGGTTGCCTTTTAGTTTTGTTGAATGTTTCCTTTGCAGTGTAGAAGTTTTTCATCTTGATGAGGTCCCAATAGTTCATTTGTGCTTTTAATTACCTTGCCTTTGGAGATGTGTCAAGTAAGAAATTGCTGCAGCTGAGTTCAGAGCGGTTTTTTTCTGCTTTCTCCTCTAGGGTTTTGATGGTTTCCTGTCTCACATTCAGGTCCTTTATCCATTTTGAGTTTATATTTGTGAATGGTGTAAGACAGTTCTCTAGTTTCATTCTTCTGCATGTTGCTGTCCAGTTCTCCCAGCACCATTTGTTAAAGAGACTGTCTTTTTTCCATTGGATATTCTTTCCTGCTTTGTCAAAGATGAGTTGGCCATACGTTTGTGGGTCCAATTCTGGAGTCTCTATTTATTCCATCGGTCTATGTGTCTGTTTTCGTGCCAATACCATACTGTCTTGATGATTACAGTTTTGTAGTAGAGGTTAAAGTCTGGGATTGTGATGCCTCCTGCTTTGGTTTTCTTCTTCAATATTACTTTGGCTATTTGGGGTCTTTTGTGGTTCCATACAAATTTTAGGATTGCTTGTCCTAGCTTGGAGAAGAAAGCTGGTGCAATTTTGATTGGAATTGCTTTGAATATGTAGATTGTTTTGGATAGTATTGACATTTTAACAATTTTATTCTTCCAATCCATGAGCATGGAATGTTTTTCCATTTCTTTGTATCGTCTTCAATTTCCTTCATAAGCTTTGTATACTTTTCAGCATACAGATCTTTCACATCTTTGGTTAGGCTAATTCCTAGGTATTTTATGATTCTTGGTGCCATTGTGAATGAGATCAATTACTTTATTTGTCTTTCTGTTGCTTCATTATTAGTGTATAACAATGCAACTGATTTCTGTACATTAATTTTGTATCTTGTGACTTTGGTGAATTCATGTATCAGTTCTAGCAGACTTTTGGTGGAGTCTGTTGGGTTTTCCATGTAGAATATCATGTCATCTGCAAAAAGAGAAAGCTTGACTTCATCTTTGCCAATTTGGATGCCTTTGATTTCCTTTTGTTGTCTGATTGCTGATACTAGCACTTCCAACATTATGTGAAACAACAGCAGTGAGAGTGGACATCCCTGTGGTATTTCCAATCTCGGGGAAAACTCTGTTTTTCCCCATTGAGGATGATATTAGCTGTGGGCTTTTCATAAATGGTTTTTATGATGTTTAAGTATGTTCCTTCTGTCCCCGACTTTCTCGAGGTTTTTTTATTAAGAACGGATGGTGAATTTTTTCAAATGCTTTTTCTGCGTTGACAGGATCATATGGTTCGTATCTTTTCTTTTATTAATGCGATGTATCCCATTGATTGATTTGCAAATGTTGAACCAGCCCTGCATCCCAGGAATGAATCCCACTTGATCATGGTGAATAATTATTTTTATATGATGTTGAATTCATATAAATGTTGATTTGCTAGTATCTTGTTGAGAATTTTTGCATCCATATTCATCAGGGATATTGGCTTGTAGTTCTCTTTGTTTGCTGTGTCTCTGTCTGGTTTGGGAATCAAAGTGATGCTGGCTTCATAGAATGAGTCTGGGAGCTTTCCATCCCTTTCTATATTTTGGGACAGCTTGAGAAAGAGAGGTATTATCTCTGCTTTAAATGTCTGATAGAATTCCCCAAGGGAAGCCATCTGGTCCTGGACTCTTATTTGTTGGGAGATTTTTGATACTGATCCAGTTTCTTCACTGGTTATGGGTTTGTTCAAGTTTTCTTTCTTCCTGTTTGAGTTTTGGAAGTGTGTGGGTGCTTAGGAATTTGTCCATTTCTTCCAGGTTGTCCCGTTTGTTGGCCTATAATTTTTCATAGTATTCCCTTATAATTGCTTGTATTTCTGAAGGATTGGTTGCTGATCGCTTAGATTCCACCCACATCTGCCTAATTTACCCCAATAACCACCAGAAGACTAGCAGAACAGACTCTCTGGAGCCAAGCATAGACGAGAGGCCCACAGAAGAGGGTAGGAAGGGTGGAGAGGCGGTGCGTGCTACACGGACTGGCGGGAGGGAGCCAGGGCGATGGAGGGACAGGCAGCCCACCCGGCAAGGCAGAGCCCCCGACTCTGCCTTGCAAAAGCGGAGGGGCTGGATGGAGTGTGTTGTGACAGCCAGTGGGACTTAACATCTGGAATGTCGTAAGTCAACAGCTGTGCTCGGAGAGTGGGAGGGAGAGTTGTTGAGCGCTGGACAACAGAGCTCAGCTTGGCAGGGAACAAAGGCGCTGGAAGTGCCGTCTCCCTCGCCCATTCCCCAGACAAAATCCCAAAGGGAGCCAGTTCCTGTCATGGAACTTGCTTGCACCCTGAAAACACCCAACGCTGTGTTTATGCAGATCCATCCCTCCGACAGGTCTACCTCCCTCCCATTGCTACTAGGCCCCTCCAAAGCGGCCACTGAAGGCAAAGTGAGCTGAGCCTGCCCCTCCCGCCCCTGTGCACCTTGCAGATCCAACCCAGCTAATACACCAGATCCCATCGAAGCAGCACCACCAGCCTGGCAGTGTGCAAGTAGCCCAGAAAGAGGCCACACCACTCCATAGTGAGTCCTGCTCCTGGGAGAGGGGTAGATACGGTACACATCAGTCTGACTGTGGCTTCAGTGGTGGGCTGGGGGCAGACATCAGGTCTGACTGTGGCCCCACCCACCAACTCAAGTTACTCCAGACAGCACAGAGGAAGAGCCCTGCAGTTCCACGCCACTCCAGGGACTACCCAAAATGACGAAACGGAGGAATTCTCCTCAAGGAGAACTCCTGGAGATTCTCCCAGAGGAAACTCCAGGAAGTAGCGACAGCTAACGAACTGATCAAAAACGATGTAAGCAATATAGCAGAAAATGAGTTCAAAATAATAGTCATAAAATTAATCGCTGGGCTTGACAAAAGTATAGAGGACAGCAGAGAATCTATTACTACAGAGATCAAGGGACTAAGAAACAGTCAGGAGGAGCTAAAAAATGCTATAAATGAGCTGCAAAATAAAATGGAGGCGACCACAGCTCGGATTGAAGAGGCAGAGGAGAGAATAGGTGAATTAGAAGATAAAATTATGGAAAAAGAAGGTGACAAAAAGAGAGATAAAGAAACATGGCCACTTTGAAATGGTCTTACCGCTCTGCTTCCTTGAAGAATTCTTACTTCTTTCATAATTCTTCCTGAGAAGGACACGAAGTTGGGGTCAAATTTCAAATCCCAGTGTTGGAGTTCCTTTTGTGCACTCTTATTTCTGAAAGTTAAAATTTCCACAAATCAATCCAAACAAAATAAGCAAAGGCAATGATCCACTTATAAAATTCTCCTCTAATCTAAAGATGTCTTCTATTGTCCTCTGTGCTGACATGGTACAAAGAAGGTCCCTGGTACCCTGAAATCATGTCTTTGCTCTCACATTTGCGCAGGGTCTTAGGATCTTTGTATATAATTCTCCCCCTCCAGACTTCCCCTAACTTTGTACTGACAGACAAAAAATAGAGTTGTTTCCTCCAAGATATCGTTTTCGTCCCAACTGTCACATTTTAGTTCGAGAATCTGAGATGCCAGGGGTTCTACACAGTCTCCACTTCAGGACACACACACACACACACACACACACAGAAAAATAACACTTACTTTTGTACAATATTCATGCATCTTCGTAATTCTGGATCCAACCTTGTATGCATAGCCAAGTCTCTCATCCCTCTGTAGTCTTTATGAATTTCACCTGTTAGACCTTTACAAAAACAAAAACTAAAAAGTTTAGAAAAGATATAGCTAAAGAAGCAAGAATAGATTTACACGAGAGAAGCCTTGACCACTGTACCTGCAAGAGGGAGAACCAGCAGAGAGAATGCAGCTCTGGGCCATATGGAGTATTATGAAAAGCCGGTACTTCTACATCCTAACACCTGGGGCTTAAAAGGGGTGGACTTATCTGAAGACTGCATAAATCTGTAGTACCTGTCAGGTAGCATAGCTCAGGAACCAGCATTATAGGCTCATGGGGCGTGTCCTGTTGGCTCTTTTTCCATTTCCTTTGTTGACCAAAAGTGGCTGAGTGAGGTCAGTGACTACTAGACCATGTCGCTGCTCAACAGAAACAAGAAAGAACACTGCTGTAACTATCAGTGAAGCCTCAGCGAAGTCACAGAAATATGTACAGAAGTGCATTTTGAGGTCACCAACAGAGGCCTGGGCTGGTGATACGGTTTCCTCAAGTTTAAGAACACATTAAAGATTCTCTTTTTTTTTTTTAATTTTTTTTTTACGTTTTATTTATTTTTGAGACAGAGAGAGACAGAGCATGAATGGGGGAGGGGCAGAGAGAGAGGGAGACACAGAATCGGAAGCAGGCTCCAGGCTCTGAGCCATCAGCCCAGAGGCCGACGCGGGGCTCAAACTCACGGACCGCGAGATCGTGACCTGAGCTGAAGTCGGCCGCTTAACCGACTGAGCCACCCAGGCGCCCCTAAAGATTCTCTTAATATTCTCTTAGTTAGACGTCCCGCAGATGGCCTCTTTTTTTCTCTGTCAACACACGTAGCCAAGGAGAGCGGGATACTCACAGACATTATATTGGGGGTCATTGTACAATCCTTTCATTACATATATGTAAACATATGACATACTCTTAGGATCTGTATTTCTCACTACAGCACTGTCTTAAAGATTCCTCAAACATACTTGAGAACTTTCAAGACGATTCCCACACAAAGGGGTGGGCAAAAAACCCAGTCAACTTTTTAGAGTTGCAATTCCACATCTATTCCCAACATGTCTCCTGCATCATTTCCCCTAAACTCTCAGTCCCTGCTTCCAGGAGGAAGAGATATTTGCCAAGACATCCCACCCCTGGGATGCAATTTCCGTGCCACAAACTGCCTTTACTCTCCAACACACAGCAATGGTTCTTCATAGATCCTTCCATGCCGATCAGCAAGGTCCTCATCAGTAAGAATTTAGCCACATGAATTCTGGTATTATATGCCTGCTAAACATCCCGAGAACTTCAAAGGAGTTCCTACCCGAGACAAAACTTCAAATCCAGTGCTCATGGCTCTTTTTCTCTTAAGCTGAACTATTAGTTTTACTTCTTATGATCTCATTGCAGACTATACATGTTTTTTTTTTTTTCACTCTTAGAGTGGTCTTTAGTTATTTGAAAGAGAGCTGGGATTCACCCCCATTTTCCTGGTTCTAGAGTCTGAAGGCCCAAGCTTGTGCAGGTATCTACTGTGTGTAGAATCATGGCATCCTTTTAGGGCCTCATCTATCAAAACCTTGGGACGAGCTATTCTTCCTGTCAAAAACTTTGGGAAACACACCTCTTATTTCCCATAGCTGCCATGCAACATCCTAGAAGGATCTCCTCCTCCAACATCAACCTCTGCACCTAAACAGGAGTTCTATGGTTCTTCTTTGCAGCATTATGAAATCTTTTTTGAAGGCCAGGATTGTACCTTCTTTATAAGGGCTCATCGATCGATTCCAGGATTTTTCTAGATCTCATGACAACAGGACAACTAAATTGCCATCTGTCATTAGACTGAGTTCCCACCAGGGCATCCCAAGACGACCCAAATCATTTCAAATATTTCAGCCCATCTCTTTTTTCTCAATTAAATCTGCTGAAACCACAGTCTTATGTTTCTTTTACATCCAAGGCTCCTGCCTATCAACTCGTGCCAGGAAGGTGGTTTGTCTTCATGTGACAAATCCTCTAATTATCCCCAAGCCCACTGCTCTGTGATGCTAGCATGTGTGAATTTACTACAACCTATATATATTTGAACTTCTATGTGCTAGTCATGGTATAAGACAGAAGAGGTATTTACAAGGAGCAAAACCAACATTGTCATGCCCTGGTGGAACTCTGTCTACAGAGAGGGGAGAGATTCATAAAATAACCACTCAAATACAGAATTATGAATTGGGATAGATGCTATGAAATGCAAGAGCACAACAGAACAGGGGGACTACACAGAGGCCTGAGGTTGCAGGTAGGTGTGGGGGTGGGGCAAATGTACTCTGGATACCCAGCATGGTTCTTCTCAATCAATGACATTTGAGGTCAATTTGGAGAATGAACAAGCAAATATCAGCCTGGTATCTCCATCTACCACCTCCATCAGGGCCTAAGTCAACCCCCAAATCCCCAATCTTCTCACACCGACTCCCCCTTTGTAGTAAATGACTCTGGCATCCACTCACTTCCTACCTCTCCCACCCTAATTCCGGTCACCATTATCATTGACCTAAAGTGACTTAGCCACCTCCTCACTGATGTCTCTGCCTCCCTTTTCACCCACATACAGCCCATTCCTTGTAATTAGACACATATCTGTAAAATAAAATATATCAATTCATCCATCTGTATAACATCTGACAATATTTGATTTGCCTCAGTGGACAGAACTTTATACAACGTGGCCCCCACTTCATCCTCTGATTTCATATCCTACAACCCAAGGATGTCCTCCCTGCAACCATGGGCACTTCTTCACAGAATAATCTAGCCTTATTTGGGATCTGGATACATCTTGCCCATCTGGAAAGTGGGGTCTTTTCTCTTCTCGCTCATTTGCACACAGCTTGCTCCTTTCAGACATTCACATACCAGCTTCTCAGAGCTTTCCATGACCACCTACTCTGAACCACCAGACACTGTCCATAATACCTCTCAATTTTAATTATCTGGATATATCCCTCATAATCCTTAGAATAGTCTTCTTGTCTGCTGTCTCTCTTCCTGCCATAAGGATTCAAGTTCCTTAAGAACAGACAACTCAGTGGTCTTACCAATGTATACCCAAGATGTGTAATGGGCATTCATTAAGTGCTTTTTTGGATTGAATGAACAAGAACTAAGTATGAAGCACAAGTGAGGATAATGTAATAGCACCATCCCCTTGAAGGGCTGCCAGAGGGCTGTGTAGCCTTGGTGGTTCCAAGTAGCCATGGTTTGGATTCCAGTATAAAAATACAAGCTGTTTAAACAAAAAATTATAAGTTCTTTCCATTTGCTACGGATATCTGTAATTCCTTTCTCTCATCTGCCAAAGCTAGAAAACTAATCTCGTCAACTAGTGAATATTTGTGCACCAAGCTAAGTTTACTTATGTCTTTGTGAACAGAGATTGAGGAATCCATGAGTTCTGAGACTCAGCACACAACTGACATCTTTCCAGATGGTAATTGGTCATTTGTTTCTTCTTTTCAAACCAAATTCTATAGGGCTCAAACTTCTATATAAGGAAAGTGTTCACACATGAAGTCTTGCCATATTCTATTTTCTACCCAATGATCCATCAACATGTTTCAAACTACCATAGCCTCCTCTTAGGCCCACGAGAGAGGCCAATATTGGAGCCATTCTAATCATGTGACATTACCCTATACATGAGGCACTCGAATGCATGGATAATAGATCTGTCAAGTTACAATACCACTAAGGAGAAATTTTATAATAGATTATATATATGTTATAGGTTAATAGATGATGTTATATTATTATAATCTAACATATAGGACTCTATATTGCACATGTATTTTTACGAGACATATATTTGACTACATAATAAGAACAAAATGAGATTTAAATACACTGAAAGACAGGAGATTTCCTACCTCCTTGTAGTAGTCTATGAAGGTGATTTCCTCACCACCTGATTTCTTAAATGTACTTCAGGGAGTCTCCTCCCAATTAATAGCATCCACTCGATAGGTTCTATTGTTATACCTGTGGAATGGTCACAACATATAGTATTATTCCTAACATATTTATGGCATGGGATCATGTAAGAAGTGAGAAGCTTTAAATCCTACAAGAAATTTCAGGATATATCCACTTTAGTAAATTCATACGACAAATAATTCACCTATGTAAGGGTACAGTCCAATGGTTTGAGTATATTCACAGAGTTGTAAATCCTATACATTTGCCTACCCACCCTATTTCACATGAATTGAATGATACAGTATGTGACCTTTCCTGACAGCCTTCTTCCACTTAGTGTACTATTTTTCAAGGTTTATCTATGCTGTAGCATGTATTGGTATTTCATTCCTTTTTGTTGCCAAATGACACTCTATTTTATGGATATACATTTTTATTTTTCTATTTATCAGTTGATGAACATTTGAGTTGTTAACACCCTTGAGCTATTATGAATAATGAGGTTATGGACATTCATGTATCAATTCTGGTACACACAGGTTTTCATTTCTCTTGGGTATAAAACTAGGAATAGATTACTGGCTCATATGGTGACACTATATTTAGCATATTGAGAAAGGGCCATCCTGTTTTCCAAAGAGACCACACCATTTTTACTTCTACCAGCAGTATTTGACGGGTGGTTCCAACTTTTTCACATCCTTGCCAACACTTAATCTCTGCCTTTTCAAATTTAGCCATCATATAAGAAGTGGCATTTCACTGTGGTTTGACTTTGCATTTCCCTGATGGCCAATAATACTGAGTATCTTTTCATGTGATTATTGGCCATTTGTATATTTTCTTTGGAGGCCTGTCTATTCAGATCCTTTGCCCATTTTTTGAAAGTTGGGTTGAATAAATAAGCAAAAGTTAGGTTCTCTTTTAATTATTGACTTGTCAACATTTCTTACATATGTAGATGCAAGTTTTTTCGGAGATATGTGATTTCAAATGTTCTCTCATTCGGTTCCTTTTTTTTCTTTCTTTTTTTTAAACTTTAAAATTTTTTAATGTGTATTTATTTTTGAGACACAGAGAGACAGAGCATGAACGGGGGAGGGGCAGAGAGAGAGGGAGATACAGAATCTGAAGCAGGCTTCAGGCCCCGAGCCATCAGCCCAGAGCCTGACGCGGGGCTCGAACTCACGGACTGCGAGATCATGACCTGAGTTGAAGTTGGACGCATAACCGGCTGAGCCACGCAGGCGCCCCCCCTTTTTTTTACTTTAAAGAAAGAAAGTTTTAAAGTTGGTGAAGTCCAATTTATGTTTTCCTTCTGTCATCCTTTCTCTGTTGGCATTTTATTTTATAAAGTTTTGTCTAACCCAAAGTCAAGAAAATTTACTCCTAGATTTGCTTCTAGGAATTTTATAGAGTTTTAACACTTACATTTAGGTCTATTTTTAGTTAATTTTGGGGATAAATTGGAGTTAATTTTGTATCTTCTGTGAGGAACGGCCAGGTGGATATCCAGTGGCCCCAGCAATATTTGAGGAAAAGAGTATTCCTTCCCCAAGAAATCGGTCTTGAAACTCTTGCTGGAAAAAAAAATCAATGGACTCTAAATGTGAGGGTTAACTCCAGGATTATCAATTCTATTCCATTGATTTTTAGGTCTATCTTCATACCAGTATCCCACTGTCCTGATTCCTAGAGCTTTGTAGTAAATTTTGAAATTGGGAAGCAAGAATAAAATTGAGAACTCCAAAGATGATGCTGGCCAAGCAGCTTTACATCCACGCTCTTCAGCTTAAAATGTCTGGTCTAGAAGAAGATTAAAAGTAAAACACTTCCATCAAGTGGAAATTTGCTAATGGATGATAATTAAGCCCTGATTTTTAAAAATAGTTAGACACAAAGCAAGAGAAAAGAAATTTGGAAGGAGCATATTCTGTTACATGTGAGTGAGGGTTCAGAGCAGGTGACTGGATCAACATCAGGAATCACAAGAACAGCAAAATCTACAGCTGAAACTTATCTTTCTCTCATGCTGTATAGTCAGATGAGAAAAGCGTGGATGGATTCTCACCATTTCCATGCTATTTCTGCCTCTGACCTTTAACGTTTATTGATTCGAAAACTATAGGACCATCTCTTATGGGGGGAAAAAGTTCTCAAAGTGATTGGATAGGTTTTTAAAAAGCACACTCACAGGACACCTGGGTGGCGCAGTTGGTTAAGTGTCCGACTTCAGCTCAGGTTATGATCTCATGGTTCGTGGGTTAGAGCCCCACATCAGACTCTATGCTGACAGTTCAGAGCCTAGAACCTGCTTCGGATTCTGTGTCTCCCTCTCTGTCTCACTCTCTCTGCCCCTCCCCCACACTCTCTCAGCTTCTCTCTCTCAAAAAAAAATAATAAACATTAAAATAGTTAATAAACACAGATGTAAAAACAATTGATCCAACTAATTCTTTAAAATTTCCATAGCATCTTTCCTTTGGGATTTGTTATCAACATGCATTATTAGGTCATAAGCAGTTTGCATTCGGAGCAGTTTGTGTTTCACATCAGCACAGAGGGTAATGCTGGTTTCATACTCAAGATTAGAAGCACTATATCCAGGCCAGATTACCAGCCCGCAAACAGAAGGCATTAGATGTAAGGGTCAAAGTCCAAGCTCTGAACAAAGAAGCAAGCGTCCCAGGGTTGGAACTTGGGGTCTAAAATTGGTGCTTAGGAGTCAAGCAGTTTCAATTTCTTATTTTTAGTAAGAACTGATCTTTTGAAGGACCTTTCCAATAGAGATTTACCTGATGGGCTAGTTATAACTCTTACACTCTCTTTGTTAAACCATATTGTTACCACCCACAGGCTCACACACCTATAGCCACACACATACGTATGTATGTATGTGAGAATATATAGGATATAGGTGTATGAATTATAAACATATACACAATATATACACATACATACATGTAGCTATAATTACTATGATTGAAAGTATTTAAGAGAAATTTATTATCCAAATTTTAGAAGATTTAGACTTCTTATGAGGTTTATATAACTACCGAATACCTCAAGGTTTATGCTTATCACTCTAGGATTGTTAAGAGTGAATCTTTTCACTTCGTTTCAAATTTACATTAAATTCTAACTTAATCGTTCATGGCCAGTGGGTACCACTGAAAAGACCATCACTTATAAATCCTACTGCTTCAAATGAGAGTCACTTTCTCAAATGCTTCTATGGTCAGGTCTGTAGAATGTGAAACTTTCCACTGTGTACTTATGATTGAGGAACTCCGTGGCCTCATTCTCTTTGTAATAGTTGCGACCAACTTGCTTCAAATCCATCATCTTCAAAATTCTAGAAATTGGAAGAAGGATTTCGTGGAAACAGCAGTGAATATTATTAAGCATTTACTAACAAACACGGAGATACACTGGGGGAAAGAAATCGATCAGTGACCTTGTCTTACAAACGATTAACAGGAAGTGCCTGATACAACAAGTAACTGACATTGTAAGGTAGATATTAAGGCCCCTTGAACCTCCATTTTTCCCTCCTTTACATAATCTACAACAAAGGGTCATGGGAAGGTCATCAGAAGGTCCTTCATTCCCAGAAATGAACTGAAACCTCTTTTGCAGACTATGTGCCTCCAGTTTTCATTTTCACTATTTGTGCATCACCATAAGTGTAGAACACCAAACAAATGTAGGGGTGCCTTCTTGGCTGAGTCGGTTAAGCACCAGACTTTGGCTCAGGGCATGTTCTTCCACTGAGGGCTCAAGCCCCACACTGGGCTCTGTGCTGACAGCTCAGAGCCTGGATCCTGCTTCAGATTCTGTGTCTCCCTCTCTTTGCCCCTCCCCTGCTTGTGCTCTCTCATTTAGAAAAGAAAACAAATGCACACTTACTCCAGGGAGAAAGAGGCATCACTGTGCACAGTTGACATCTGCCCCTCCCTAGACGGGGAGCAGACATGGGATGTGGGGGTAGGCAGGAAGAACAATGTCAACAATAATCCACACAACTCAAGCACATCTAGGTGAGGTTCAAGTGCCGATGCATCTCAAAGATCGCTTGCCCTCCCAGAACATGAGGAGACATCGAGAACACAAATTCTAGGACCAAACAGCTATGTACAGTGCCACTGACACACTAACATGCAACCAAATCTCAAGGAAATGAAATCTCAAAAACACACTTGCTAGAGAGTATGTTGTAATAATGTAAGCAGTCCAGTGAGGTGGGTTTGAGTTCACTGAAGAATTCAGTGATGACCTTCACAATCTTGTTGCCCCACCAGCTGACCAGTTCTGTTTTCTGAGGTAAAGAAAAAACAAAAAGGTCTAGTGCTCCTTCCAAGGAGAGTACGCTCAGTACTGGACCACAAAGCAACAGGTCACTTGGGTGTCTGGCAGGAGCAATCTTAACCTCCAGAGAAACATGCAGGTAGAAAATACGATTTAGGAGACCCAAATGAGGGTCCGAATCAAATATTTACAATGATTTTTTTTTTTAGCTTAAACAAGCTCCTGTAAATTATGCACTTGGTAAATAAATATAGAAGTTTATTGAAGTGGGGTGTCTGGGTGGCTCAGTCAGTTAAATTTCTGACTTCAGCTCAGATCATTATCTCACATTTTATGGGCTCTAGCCCTATATCGGGCTTTGTGCTGACAGCTCAGAGCCTGGAGCCAGCTTCAGATTCTGTGTCTCCCTCTCTCTCTGCCCCTCCCCTGCTCACACTCTGCCTGTCTCTCTCTCTCTTTCTCTTTCTCTCTCTCTCTCTCTCTCTCAAAAATAAACGTTTTAAAAAATATTTTTTAAGGTTTATTGAAGAGGGTCAGCTAGGTGGCTCAGTCAGTTAAGCCTCTGACTCTTGATTTCAGCTCAGGTTATGATCTCATGGTTCAGGGCTTTGAGCCCCACTTCAGGCTCTGTGCTGTGTCAAACCTGCTTAAGATTCTTTCTCTCTGCCCCTCCCCCAATTGCTCGTTCTCAAAAATATTAAATTAAGGAAAAGAAATGGAATATTAAGTCCTTCCAGTTCTCTCTCTCTCTGTGTGTGTGTGTGTGTGTGTGTGTGTGTGTGTGTGTGAAGTTTTGGAACAAGAAATAAAAACTTTTTCAATACTTCATCAGCATTTGAGCCCTATTTGCCATTGGAAAGGTAAAAAATATATATTTTGTTCTTAAATTCATTTTAACCACCAAAATGAGGCATGAGGGAACATCAGTGATAGGCAAACATGGCATGTGAATTTTGTTACAAATCCTATGGGCAAGAGATCTTCGAGAGGTGTCCATGAACCATTGTATGATTTTGGTATATTTGCTATAATACAGGGAGAATGTGAGAGAAAGAAAGAACAAAGGTCAAGAAAATGTCCACTAACAGGAGTGCCTGCATGGCTCAGTTGGTTAAGTGCCCAACTCTTGACTTCAGCTCAGGTCATGATCTTGTGGTTTGTGAGTTCAAGCCCTGTGGCCCTGCACAATCAGTGCAGAGCCTGATTGGGATTCTCTCTCCCTTTCTCTCTGCTCCTCCCCTACATGTGCTTTCTTTCTCTCAAAATAAGTGAATAAACTTAAAGAAAAAGAAAATGTCCAATCACATTACTTACCCTGCTTTTGTAGTTTATGAGGCAGTAATAAAGAGTTCCCATCAAATATAGGACACTCTCCAATTACATGTTTATGCTGGCAAAGCAAATCTGTACGAACCTTTCCATCTTCAATCTCTGGCATGTAATCAATGTTGTACTTATACGTGAGGAGTTCAGGGCGAGAGGTCACTCGGAAATGGTTGGGGAATAGCTTCACCACTCTACCTTGCATTCCTGCAAAAACCGAGGCACATGTCAATAATGAAACAAGTTGACCAATCGCTCCCAAAACAATGGAGACACCACGATCTTGAGAGCTTAAGCTAGGTCAAACCAAGACATGAACAAGTAACGAACACTTACACACACCTGATGCCCAGAATATGTACCGGCCTTTCGGAGGAATCCTCACACAAACATACATTTAGAGTTAAAATAGGAGATTAAAATATTAAATTAACAATAACAAGAGATCAAAAGAAATCCTTTGGAACACAAAGCTTCCAAAAGGGGAGGGCGAGTGGGGAGACACTGTTTGTAATATTGTTTAGCATAAGAAAAAAAAAAAGGCTCAGCACAACCAAAGAACTGGGTCATTTGATTTTAGTTGATATAAAAGGAAAAGAAAACTGAAGAGTACATCCAGGTCCCTAAAATAAGTCTCTATTTCTGCAAAGGTGGAGGTTATTACAACATGAGGGGGTGGGAAGGTACCTCCACTCAGTGATAGGGTGAAGCTCTAAGATTCTCAAACACGAACCTCAGAACAAGATCAACACGAACTATTCCATAACGCTAGGTTGTTAAAGGCCAGCACACCTGTTGTGGAGTCTTTCACATGTTCCATGTACCGTCGGATATTCACCACCTGGTCTTGAAAAATGGCTCCAAGACCGCTTTTCCCCTTCAGCGACAGTGCCTGCAATCCAGCCCCCAGCTGAAGTTCCTCTGCACAGAAAGAAATGCAAAAACCATGAATTTTATATGATAAAAAACAAATGGAAACATAAACAAAGGACAATGTTAAGTACAACTTAAGTTGAGGTAGCTGGAGGTAGAAAAGAGGGTTGTTAAAGGATCCAAACAATAGTAGTTCAGTAATGGATCACCAGAAAAGGTGAATGTTACCCAGAAGCCTTTCTCAACAAGACCCCATTCCATGTCAGCAGCTACCCTAGCACCGCATTCATTGCTGCTATGGTGTCTGCCTCCTTTCATCCGGTATTTGTTCAGAGTGCAAGCTTCTTCAAATCAGAAACTTTGTCCTTTCTCTACCTTCTTTATTGGCTAATCACCTGGTACCAGAGTGCCCTCTAGTGGGCATCAGAAAATGCTGAGTAAATAAGCAGTCCTTTCAAAAAAAAATGCATGAGAGGTGTTTGAGTGGCCTCAGTGGATGAACCTGAGGACTCTTGGTTTCAGCTCAGGTCATTATTTCACAGTTGCTGAATTCGAGCCCTGCATCAGAGCTCTGTGCTGACAGCATGAAGTCTGCTTGGGATTCTCTCTCTGCCCCTCCCCTGCTCTTGCTCTCTTGGTATATCTACATAAACAAACTGAAAAAAAAAAACTTATCAAAAGCCAATTTCAGGATTTTTTTTTAAAAAACAACTGATAAATTTTTTTAACAGCAACTGGGAAAGGCTCTCATGTTATTTTTATCACATTGTAATATTCATCTAATTTAACTATTTTACAAGGTGAATATTTGAGCACAGTGCAAGGCAATCTTTCACATATTATGAAAGAAACCTCCATAAATGGGTAATACAGTCCATGCCTTGGGTTGCACAAACTGGTTTTCTTCAAAATGTTACTTCTGGAAGCTATTATCCCTAGCTTATGATGCTCTTATAAAAACACAGTCTGAATTTCCATAATAGGAAAATCTTATTTCATTTTACACATAAGTTTTTAAATGATTTTTATCAAACTCTCAACTAATTCCTGACACACCCAGCAATCAAATTTATCATATTCAACTTCAGTGAAAGAAAACACCAAGCATCATTCATTAGTACTTGCTACATACAGTGTACTTACATAAAATATTAAAAACCCCTGAGATGTGACATAGATGATAAAAATAGGTATCTTAATATTGTATATTCATGTTTATCACGTGGTCTTACGGGGTCTGGATTTTGTCTCAGTTTATTATAAACGTATCTACAACAGAGAATACCAAAAGCAGAGAAACAGGAGCAAAATAGACAAGTGGGAATTCAAACTAAAAACTTTCTGTACAGCAAATGAATCAATCAACAGAATGAAAGGCAACTTATGGAATGGGAGAAAGTATTTGCAAACCATGTATCTGATAAGGGGTTGATTTAAAATATATAAGGAACTCCTGCTACTCAATAGCCAAAAAACCTAATAACCCATTTTTTTTAATGGGTATGGACCTGAATCGTCATCTCTCCAAAGAAGACATATAAATGGCAAACAGACATATGAATGTAGAAACAAGCAAAGTACAGAAAACTGGGTATTACCAGAAGGTGGGATGCGAGGGGGCTGGTTGAATTCATGGGGGACAAAGCAGACCCTCAGTGAGAAGTTGCCGCTGAATCAAAGACTGGAAAGAGGAGAGTGAGTTACAAGGTTATACGAGCCATAGGTAGAGGAAAGAGCAAATTTTCTAATGTAGAAACGTGCAAGAAAGAACAAGGTGGCCGATGTGACTACTGCAAGGTGAGCACGAGGTAGAGAAGCTTAGGTCAGAGACGTGGTGGGAGAGAGGCCATTTTTTTCAATGTTTATTTTTGAAAGAGGGAGAGAGAGTGAGAGAGAGAGAGAGAGAGAGAGAAAGACAGAGGTTCCAAAGCGGGCTCTGCACGGTCACACTTGGTGCTCAAACATAAAAACCGTGAGATCATGACTTGAGCTGAAGTCAGGGCTTAATGGAATGAGCCACTGGTGCACCCCAGGAGGGAAGCCATCTCAAAGAATGTGCCTCTGACTGAGAAAATGGGAACCTTTACAGGATGTCGGGCAAAGGAACTGCATGGACCATTTTTATGGTTCTGTGTGCTGGGAAACAGGTAGAAGGAAATACCAGGGTGGAAGCAAGAAGACTAGTTTGGAGACCACTTGCCACATGCAGCAAGGGATGCTGGTGGCTTGGATCAGAGGGTAGTAACAGAGGTGGTGACACATTGTCAGATGCCAGATAGTTTTTGGAAAATTGGGAGATGACAGTGTTTCCTGGATGTTGGTGTGCAGGAAGAGTTTGGGGTCGAGAGAGGAATCTAGGGCGGATGCAAAGACTTTAGCCTGAGCAACTGGAAGAATGGAGCTTCTTCCAACGAAGCAAGCCAGACAAGTCTGGGAGGGAGAATCAGGAGCTCAGAGATGTCTGTGGGGTGTTAGTTGCCTGTTTTGAAGTCACTTTCAAAGAGGGGTCATTGGCTAGGGCCAAGCTCTTTAGAAACCATTCCATCCACTCAGGTTGTAGGTAAGTCTATTCGCATATGAGAAAACGCATGAGAAGGAAGTAGTAGCGGAAGAAGATAAAGCATCTTTTGCACCAAGGAGACTGAACAGGCTGTGGAGGCTCCAGGTGGTGGAGGTGCGGCGGCTCCCTGCGGCAGGGCGGGTTGAGAGGGCGCCCGAACTTGCACGCGGCCTCGGGTTCGGGTCCTGGCCCGACCTGACATTGCTACCCTGAAGCAGACAGACCCTGGAAGGGGGCACAGTTATGTTCGACTTCTCTAGGTAGTTGTCTGGTCACCTTTTACAAACCAGGACTTTGAAGAAGGCATCCAGTTGCTAACTACATGTGTTTTCCAATCACACCCAAAATACTGCTAACTGCCAAGTTGTCAGAGAAGGATCCTGTGGTAACAGGGAACCTGGTAAAACATTCTTAGAGATGTGCAGATCATTATTTACTAGGATTCTTTTCCCCCACACCAAGTGACAGGTCACTGTGGGTTACCCTGCTTGCTTGTAGGAGCTGGGTGTGCACGGAGTTCACACCTACCACCTATCCCCATGGCGCGTGCACACACACACACCCCACACCCACACGCACACACACCCAGGGCTACCGCCACCCGAACGGGTCACCCACCCCTGACTCCGCTGACACAACTCACCTTAGTTCCTGCCTCCTGAAGCATTAGTCTGATCTGTGGGGTGTTAGTTGCCTTCTTTCACGCCCTGTAGCCTAGAGTTCCTCTTCCAGCCCCGCAGCGCCTGAGTGCTGACATCCGCGGGGTCAGAGGGGCAAAGCTCCTCTCGGAAAGGTTCAGCCTTTCCCGGGACTGGCCCTGTACCTGTACCTCGCCGTGGTCACCGAGGGGCAGTAGGACTAGCCTGGCCTCCTTGTGGGACACTCCCACAGTCAGCAAGGCTGGCCCCAACCAGCCCCCACCCTCATTTCTAGTTCAACCCTGCTGGCCCAGCCCTTCAGACACCGCCTCCATCCGGGCCCCAATGAGGCCTACCTAGTAGTGCACCTGGCGGTTTCAAAGGTGCTCTGAGTCTCAGGGAGATGGGCGTGAGTGTTTCTGCCCACTCTCCTGCCCCACCCAACCTCCCCCACCAACCATCCCCCGATTAACCTGCCAGTGACTTCACCAAACGAAGTGCACATGGAGCTCCAGAAACTTTGGCCGTTACCACTTAACGGGAACTTTAACCAGTTCCCCACGGATCCCAATAAAACTACATTGTAACCACTGTGACTATCCTTGGCTCCAAATCTAGGCTCCTTCATCATCGTCTCCTTGGCCTAGATCCCTACAAGTGGGTTTGCAGTGATTTGTAAGCTTTTTTTTTTTTTCAATATATGAAATTTATTGTCAAATTGGTTTCCATACAACACCCAGTGCTCATCCCAAAAGGTGCCCTTCTCAATACCCATCACCCACCCTCCCTCCCTCCCACCCCCCATCACCCCTTGGTTTGTTCTCAGTTTTTAAGAGTCTCTTATGCTTTGGCTGTCTCCCACTCTAACCTCTTTTTTTTTTCCTTCCCCTCCCCCATGGGTTTCTGTTAAGTTTCTCAGGATCCACATAAGAGTGAAACCATATGGTATCTGTCTTTCTCTGTATGGCTTATTTCACTTAGCATCACACTCTCGAGTTCCATACACGTTGCTACAAAGGGCCATATTTCATTCTTTCTCATTGCCATGTAGTACTCCATTGTGTATATAAACCACAATTTCTTTATCCATTCTTCAGTTGATGGACATTTAGGTTCTTTCCATTATTTGGCTATTGTTGAGAGTGCTGATATAAACATTGGGGTACAAGTGCCCCTATGCATCAGTACTCCAGTATCCCTTGGGTAATTCCTAGCGGTGCTATTGCTGGGTCATAGGGTAGGTGTATTTTTAATTTTCTGAGGAACCTCCACACTGTTTTCCAGAGTGGCTGCACCAGTTTGCATTCCCACCAACAGTGCAAGAGGGTTCCTGTTTCTCCACATCCTCTCCAGCATCTATAGTCTCCTGATTTGTTCATTTTGGCGACTCTGACTGGCGTGAGGTGATATCTGAGTGTGGTTTTGATTTGTATTTCCCTGATAAGGAGCGACGTTGAGCATCTTTTCATGTGCATGTTGTCCATCTGGATGTCTTCTTTAGAGAAGTGTCTATTCATGTTTTCTGCCCTTTTCTTCACTGGGTTATTTGTTTTTCAGGTGTGGAGTTTGGTGAGCTCTTTATAGATTTTGGATACTAGCCGTTTGTCCCATATGTCATTTCGAATATCTTTTCCCATTCCGTTGGTTGCCATTTAGTTTTGTTGGTTGTTTCCTTTGCTGTGCAGAAGCTTTCAGTTTTCATAAGGTCCCAGTAATTCAGTTTTGCTTTTAATTCCCTTGCCTTTGGGGATGTGTCGAGTAAGAGATTGCTAAGGCTGAGATCAGAGAAAAGGGGATGTGTCGAGTAAGAGATTGCTAAGGCTGAGATCAGAGAGGTCTTTTCCTGCTTTCTCCTCTAGGGTTTTGATGGTTTCCTGTCTCACATTCAGGTCCTTTATCTATTTTGAGTTTATTTTTGTGAATGGTGTGAGAAAGTGGTCTAGTTTCAACCTTCTGCATGTTGCTGTCCAGTTCTCCCAGCACCCTTTGTTAAACAGACTGTCTTTTTTCCATTGAATGTTCTTTCCTGCTTTGTCAAAGATTAGTTGGCCATATGTTTGTGCGTCTAGTTCTGGGGTTTCTATTCTATTCCATTGGTCTCTGTGTCTGTTTTTGTGCCAGTACCATGCTGTCTTGATGATTACAGCTTTGTAGTGGAGGCTAAAGTCTGGGATTGTGATGCCTCCTGCTTTGGTCTTCTTCTTCAAAATTACTTTGGCTATTCGGGGCCTTTTGTGTTTCCATATGAATTTTAGAATTGCTTGTTCTAGTTTCGAGAAGAATGCTGGTGCAATTTTGATTGGGATTGTATTGAATGTGTAGATAGCTTTGGGTAGTATTGACATTCTGACAGTATTTATTCTTCCAATCCATGAGCAGGGAATGTCTTTCCATTTCTTTGTATCTTCTTCAATTTCCTTCATAAGCTTTCTATAGTTTTCAGCATACAGATCTTTTACGTCTTTGGTTAGATTTATTCCTAGTGATTTTACGCTTCTTGGTGCAATTGTGAATGGGATCAGTTTCTTTATTTGTCTTTCTGTTGCTTCATTGTTAGTATATAAGAATGCAACTGATTTCTGTACATTGATTTTGTATCCTGCATCTTTGCTGAATTCAATCATCAGTTCTAGCAGACTTTTAGTGGAGTCTATCGGATTTTCCATGTATAGTATCATGTCATCTGCAAAAAGAGAAAGCTTGACTTCATCTTTGCCAATTTGGATGCTTTGATTTCCTTTTGTTGTCTGATTGCTGATGCTAGAACTTCCAACACTATGTTAAACAACAGTGGTGAGAGTGGGCATCCCTGTCGTGTTCCTGATCTCAGGGAAAAAGCTCTCAGTTTTTCCCCATTGAGGATGATGTTAGCTGTGGGCTTTTCATAAATGGCTTTTATGATGTTTAACTATGTTCCTTCTATCTTGACTTTCTCGAGGGTTTTTATTAAGAAACGGTGCTGGATTTTTTCAAAGGCCTTTTCTGCATCGATTGACAGGATGATATGGTTCTTATCTTTTCTTTTATTAATGTGATGTATCACGTTGATTGATTTGCGAATGTTGAACCAGCCCTGCATCCCAGGAATGAATCCCAGTTGATCATGGTGAATAATTCTTTTTATATGCTGTTGAATTCGATTTGCTAGTATCTTATTGAGAATTTTTGCATCCATATTCATCAGGGTTATTGGCCTGTAGTTCTCCTTTTTTACTGGGTCTCTGTCTGGTTTAGGAATCAAAGTAATACTGGCTTCATAGAATGAGTCTGGAAGTTTTCGTTCCCTTTCTATTTCTTGGAATAGGTTGAGATGGATTGGTATTATCTCTGCTTTATTTTTTTTGATATATGAAATTTATTGTCAAATCGGTTTCCATACAACACCCAGTGCTCATCCCAAAAGGTGCCCTTCTCAATACCCATCACCCACCCTCCCCTCCGTCCCACCCCCCATCAACCCTCAGTTTGTTCTCAGTTTTTAACAGTCTCTTATGCTTTGGCTGTCTCCCACACTAACCTCTTTTTTTTTTCCTTCCCCTCCCCCATGGGTTTCTGTTAAGTTTCTCAGGATCCACATAAGAGTGAAACCATATGGTATCTGTCTTTCTCAGTATGGCTTATTTCACTTAGCATCACACTCTCCAGTTCCATCCACATTGCTACAAAAGGCCATATTTCATTCTTTCTCATGGCCACGTAGTATTCCATTGTGTATATAAACCACAATTTCTTTATCCATTCATCGGTTGATGGACATTTAAGCTCTTTCCATAATTTGGCTATTGTTGAGAGTGCTGCTATATCTCTGCTTTAAACATCTGGTAGAACTCCCCTGGGAAGCCATCTGGTCCTGGACTCTTATTTGTTGGGAGATTTTTGATAACCGATTCAATTTCTTCACTGGTTATGGGTCTGTTCAAGCTTTCTATTTCTTCCTGATTGAGTTTTGGAAGAGTGTGGGTGTTTAGGAATTTGTCCATTTCTTGCAAATTGTCCAATTTGTTGGCATATAATTTTTCATAGTATTCCCTGATAATTGTTTGTATCTCTGAGGGATTGGTTGTAATAATTCCATTTTCATTCATGATTTTATCTGTTTGGGTCATCTCCCTTTTCTTTTTGAGAAGCCTGGCTAGAGGTTTGTCAATTTTGTTTATTTTTTCAAAAAACCAACTCTTGGTTTCCTTGATCTGCTCTACCGTTTTTTAGATTCTATATTGTTTATTTCTGCTCTGATCTTTATGATTTCTCTTCTTCTGCTGGGTTTAGGCTGCCTTTGCTGTTCTGCTTCTATTTCCTTTAGGTGTGCTGTTAGATTTTGTATTTGGGATTTTTCTTGTTTCTTGAGATAGGCCTGGATTGCAATGTATTTTCCTCTCAGGACTGCCTTCACTGCGTCCCAAACCGTTTCGATTGTCGTATTTTCATGTTCGTTTGTTTCCATATATTTTTAAATTTCTTCTCTAATTGCCTGGTTGACCCACTCATTCTTGAGTAGGGTGTTCTTCAACCTCCATGCTTCTGGAGGTTTTCCAGATTTTTTCCTGTGGTTGATTTCAAGCTTCATAGCATTGTGGTCTGAAAGTATGCATGGTATAATTTCAATTCTTGTATACTTATGAAGGGCTGTTTTGTGACCCAGTATATGATCTATCTTGGAGAATGTTCCATGTGCACTCGAGAAGAAAGTATATTCTGTTGCTTTGGGATGCAGAGTTCTAAATATATCTGTCAAGTCCATCTGATCCAATGTGTCATTCAGGGCCCTTGTTTCTTTATTGACTGTGTGTCTAGATGATCTATCCATTTCTGTAAGTGGAGTGTTAAAGTCCCCTGCAATTACCACATTCTTATCAATAAGGTTGCTTATGTTTGTAATTGTTTTATATATTTGGGGGCTCTGGTATTCGGCACATAGACATTTATAATTGTTAGCTCTTCCTGATGGATAGACCCTGTAATTATTATATAATGCCCTTCTTCATCTCTTGTTACAGCCTTTAATTTAAAGTCTAGTTTGTCTGATATAAGTATGGCTACTCCAGCTTTCTTTTGGCTTCCAGTAGCATGATAAATAGTTCTCTATCCCCTCACTCTCAATCTGAAGGTGTCCTCAGGTCTAAAATGAGTCTCTTGTAGACAGCAAATAGATGGGTCTTGTTTTTTTATCCATTCTGATACCCTATGTCTTTTGGTTGGCACATTTAATCCATTTACATTCAGTGTTATTATAGAAAGATACGGGAGTAGAGTCATTGTGATGTCTGTATGTTTTATGCTTGTAGCAATGTCTCTGGTACTTTGTCTCACAGGATCCCCCTTAGGATCTCTTGTAGGGCTGGTTTAGTGGTGACAAATTCCTTCAGTTTTTGGTTGTTTGGGAAAACCTTTATCTCTCCTTCTATTCTAAATGACCGACTTGCTGGATAAAGGATTCTCGGCTGCATAGTTTTTCTGTTCAACGCATTGAAGATCTCGTGCCAATCCTTTCTGGCCTGCCAAGTTTCAAAAGAGAGATCAGTCATGAGTCTTATAGGTCTCCCTTTATAAGTTAGGGCAAGTTTATCCCTTGCTGCTTTCAGAATTTTCTCTTTATCCTTGTATTTTGCCAGTTTGACTATGATATGTCGTGCAGAAGATCGATTCAAGTTACGTCTGAAGGGAGTTCTCTGTGCCTCTTGGATTTCAATGCCTTTTTCCTTCCCCAGTTCAGGGAAGTTCTCAGCTATTATTTCTTCAAGTACCCCTTCAGCACCTTTCCCTCTCTCTTCCTCCTCTGGGATACCAATTATGCGTATATTATTTCTTTTTAGTGTATCACTTAGTTCTCTAATTTTCCCCTCATACTCCTGGATTTTTTTATCTCTCTTTCTCTCAGCTTCCTCTTTTTCCATAACTTTATCTTCTAGTTCACCTTTTCTCTCCTCTGCCTCTTCAATCCGAGCCGTCGTCGTTTCCATTTTATTTTGCATTTGGTTTAAAGCGTTTTCAGCTCCTTCTGATTGTTCCTTAGTCCCTTGATCTCTGTAGCAAGAGATTCTCTGCTATCCTCTATACTGTTTTCAAGCCCAGCGATTAATTTTATGACTATTATTCTAAATTCACTTTCTGTTATATTATTTAAATCCTTTTTGATCAGTTCATTCGCTGTTGTTATTTCCTGCAGATTCTTCTGAGGGGAATTCTTCTGTTTGGTCATTTTGGATAGTCCCTGGAGTGGTGCGGACCTGCAGGGCACTTTCCCTGTGCTGTGGTGTATAACTGCAGTTGGTGGACGGGGCCACAGTCAGACCTGATGTCTGCCCCCAGCCCACCGCTGAGGCCACAGTCAGACTGGAGTGTGCCTTCTCTTCCCCTCTCCTAGGGGCGGGATTCACTGTGGGGTGGCGTGGCCCGTCTGGGCTACTTGCACACTGCCAGGCTTGTGGTGCTGGGGATCTGGCGTATTAGCTGGGGTGGGTAGACAAGGTGCACGGGGGCAGGAGGGGCAGGCTTAGCTCGGTTCTCCTTAGGTGATCTACTTCAGGAGGGGCCCTGTGGCAGCTGGAGGGGGTCATACCCGCTGCCGGAGGGGTGGCTCCGCAGAAGCACAGTGTTGGGTGTTTTTGTGGAGCAAGCAATTTCTCTGGAAGGGACTGGTTCCCTTTGGGATTTTGGTTGGGGGATGGGTGAGGGAGATGGCGCTGGCGAGAGCCTTTGTTCCCGGCTAAACTGAACTCTGTCGTCCGGGGGCTCAGCAACTCTCCCTCCCTTTGTCCTCCAGCCTTCCCGCTTTCCGAGCAGAGCTGTTACCTTATGACTTCCCAGATGCTAAGTCCCGCTTGCTGTTGGAACACACTCGGTCCGGCCCCTCCGCTTTTGCAAGCCAGACTTGGGGCCTCTGCTTGGCTGGCGGGCCGCCCCTCCGCCCCGGCTCCCTCCCACCAGTCCGTGGAGCACGCACAGCCTCGCAGCCCTTCCTACCCTCTTCCGTGGGCCTCTCGTCTGTGCTTGGCTCTGGAGACTTCATTCTGCTAGTCTTCTGGTGGTTTTCTGGGTTAGTTAGGCAGGTGTAGGTGGAATCAAAGTGATCAGCAGGATGCGCCGTGAGCCCAGCGTCCTCCTCCTCCGCCATCTTCTGACTCTTCTCAGTGATTTGTAAGCTTTTAAGTATTGGGGAAATTAAAAAAAAAATTGTTGTTGTTGAATCAGGCTTTTTTGTCCATTGTTTCCGAGTTTCTGTCACTCTTTGACTTTGGCACTTAAAATTGTTTTTTTTTAATTCACTAATTCTTTAATTTTTGTAATTGCATTGTCTTGCATTTAAATCCTTGATGCACATACTGCATACCCATTTCATTGTTTAACTTTTTAATTTTAATTCCGGTTAGCGTTACAGGATTGCATTAGTTTCCACTGGACACTCATTTTAATTCAGAGAGAGTTATCTGACCCCATTTCTAAAATAATCCTAACCTTGCCCCTGCTTTGAAGTCCCATCGTAATTCTGCAGAAACCTGTGTGTGCCTTTGGCTCTAATTCCAAACTCAGTTCTGCTTTGTCTGGTGTACCAGTAACATGATGTTTTGTTCGTTGATCTTGAAAGTATGCTAAAGACTAGAAAAGCCTAAATTGGCTAAGCACTTGAAAATCCCTGGCTGTTCCTTCAAATGAGTTTTTGAGTCAGTGTGTTAAGTTCCAGAATATAATAAATGCCGTTGCCTGGTGACTCTGAGGCTGGATTGAATTTAGACATTGATTTAGTTCTTCTGAGTTGCAGAGTCTTCACTAAGGTTTTCCTGGAAAATACTTGTGCTCATAAGTGATTCCAAGGAATATGTTTGGGGTTATCCAGATTGCTGTACAGAGAGCACCCTGGAAACTGGCTCCCAGGTTCCCCAGGGTGGGGACCATATGTACTGAGTGTTCTGGTTTCAGATTCTGGTTTGTCTGGTGGAGAGTAACCTGTGAGAGGGTGAAGGGAGAAGAAGAGGAGAAAACTCTGGAATAGCAAATTGGATGAGACTCCCGACATCACTTATGGACTTGGCGTCGTGCCCTGAGTCCAGCCCAGTCCTTGGGTATAGCAGGTTCTTAGTATTAAGCACACCTGAGATGCATCTTTCAGTAAGGATCTGCCTCTTCATGACACTTGGGGCACTTCCAAGTAAGTCTTCTCTCATGCCTTTCAGGAAAGTTATACCACTTTCTGCCCACTGGCATTAACGGGTCATGCACTGAATTTGTCCTGAGCTCCATAGAGTCTACATCACTACTTATGACTAGTCTTTCACCAACAGAATAGAAGCGCCTCAAGGGAAGGATCTGTTCTTTCTCTGCTCTTTCCCCATTAGAGATAACAGTACCTGACCAGGACTAGGCACTCAATTCATATGTTAAGAGAGAATCGGTGGATGCTTGAATGATTGATTACATTTAATGATGAATCCCTGGGAAATCTGACTGACTTATAACTCTTTTGTTTTCTTTAAAGTTTACTTATTTTTGACACACACACACACACACACACACACACAGACAGACAGTGCATGAGTTGGGGAGGGGCAGAGAGAGGGAGACAGAGACTCTGAAACAGGCTCCAGGCTTTAAGCTGTCAGCACAGAGCCTGATGCCGGGCTCGAACTCATGGACCGCGAGATCATGACCTGAGCCGAAGTCAGACACTCAAATGACTGACCCACCCAGGTGCCCCTGACTTATAACTCTTATAAACAACCCCAAATGCCACAGAGTTGATCTGATTATCATTACTTTCCTGATGACATGCAGGAATCTGCTAGTGTTCTTTCTGGGCAAAAAAAAAAAAAAAAAAAAAAAAAAAAGGAGTGGAGGGCAGTGGGAGACAAGGTGGTATTTAAGTTGGAAAAGTGGGGATACACAGTCAAAAAGCGGTAGACGAGTAAATGCAATTTGGATATACAGTTTGTACATATATTGGATCTACACACACATTCTTGCATGAACTAAAGTATGTATCTATGTATTTACACCTGAAATGAGAAAACACAATCACACACCAAAATAAACCTAATGGAAGAGTCTGACAAAATGGAAGGTGAAAAAACTAAGGTGGTTCTTTAAGAAATCAGATAGCAGCTAAGTGGCTAAACCACCAAGAAGCCTAATTAAGACAAAAAGAAAGCGCCGAGAATCTTTGCAAATATAATGAAGAAATGATCACAGAGAGGGAAAGGATGAGAAGAGGAATAATTAGCAGGCCTCTGCAAAGTAAAGGAGAAACCTGGGTAAAAGGGATGGCTGTCTACACCACCTTGCATAAAATCACATCAAGTGCTCCCTCTCTGCTTCCTTCATGTTTCCCTCCCACACCTTGTTCCCACGCTTCTGCTTCTAGGAGATAGATCACATGCTGCACGTTCCTACCCAAATAAATAAATCACCACGAAAGAACACACATCCATTTCTGGAGGTGATGAATATGTTTAGTACCTTCGTTATAGTGATGGTATTACAGGTGAGTGAATAGGGGAAAATTCATCAAGATGTATACAATCAATGTGTGCAATTTGTTGTAAAAAGAGGGAGACAGAGAACATAAAGTTAATGCAGCAAGTGTTAACAGTTGGTGAATCGCAGTTAACAACTGATGCATTCATTTGATCAATATATCAAGATGCTTTGTGCTATGCTTGAATTCCTCTGCCCACCACCCCCACAGGTTTCAAATTGTATCAAAACTAAGAGGCCTAGAAGCTGTGAAAAAAGCATTTGTGCATTCCTATTTAGCGATGCACAATGTACTCTGTCAACTGAGAGAAGAGGCAGAGCTGAAATAAAAACAAAGTTATTTATTTGGGGTCTCAGAATTGCAGTTTGGGAAAGACACATGTGGGCAGAAACCAAAAGAGTGCCTCTACCCTCCCCACCCCCATCCAGGGAAGAAAAGTAAGAGGTTTTTGAAGACAAAAGGGAATGCTTGTATATGTCATTTACTAAGAATTCTGATGACCAAGATTGGTGTTGGTGGCAGGAAAGTAAACTTGATGACCTTACCTGGTTTCTAAGGCTATCACTAAGTGGGGTCTCTCAGTATAGCAAGCTGCAGGTGTTTGGGCCGAGTCCCTGGAAGAGTTGCAGTATGGCCCGGTTCCAACATTTGTGGTTCTCCTACCGGTGAGGATGTGCATAACGCCCATCTCCTTACTGGCCTCTGGCTCCATTTGAAAACCTGTTGACATAAGTGACTATTTCATTTCACCTTTCACAATGTAATATATTGAAGAACATAATATTAAGAAGCCAAAAGTGAAGCTTGGGCTCATGTCCGTGTTGTGTTGAAAGCAGGCAACCCAAACCCTAAAGCCCTTAATGCAGTGGCTGGCACACAGTAGGTCCTCAATATATGGTTCTAATATATAGGGGGGGTGTTGGCTACCAAGCAACCATTTCACATTCTCTGGGCTCCCCAGGGACTCTCACTGGAGATAGTGGGGTGGTGGGATTGTGGCTGAGACTCCCCTTGCCCAGCAAGAAGCAGGCGTAGGTCTCAGGCCAGGCCAGTAGGATGCTCCCTCCTTGGAACGGGAACCTCCAACACCTGGAGCTCCTTCCGCCTGAGTGGTGGCACCCTAACCACTCTGTCCTTGCCAGGCGACTATTCCCAAGGTTCTCTCTTTCTGGAGCTACCCTGCTTTCAACCCAGTCCTCCAGGCCCCCCTTGGACTCTGGGAATACCCATTATCCTTCCAGCTTATTTTCTTTTCCCTAGGCTAGTCAAAATCATCTGCTCTTGCTTATGGCACTGACAAATGGAGAAAAGGGACTCTGAATCTCTTCAGCAAAAGGGCTGCTCTGAGCTGTCCACAGTCCTAGTGACTGGAGGGCTGAAACCCGGGCGCCTCTTGAGGGCAGAATGCAAGTCCTTTAAGTGGACTTCAAGGCCTTAACAGGACCTTGGAAGACTGCCAATCCTTCTTGTTCATGCCATTCCAGCCCCACTGGCCTCCTAGCTATTTGTCACACCCAGTGGCACACTCCTACCTCAGGGCCTTTGCACTTGCTGTTCCCTTTGACTGGAATGCTCTTCCTCCAGAATTCCCCCAATCTACTCTTCTCTTCTTTGCTAAAATGGCATCTCCTCATGGGGCCTCCCTCAAGCACCCTACTTCAAAAATACAAACTGCACCTGTCTCCTCTGCCTACTTCAGTTTTCTCCAGAAACTTCCAACATACCACATCATCTGCTTATTTATATTTCTGTCTACCTCCTACGCCCTGTGAGGGCAGGCTTTTGTCCATCTTGCTCACTTCCGTATCCTGAGTACAGTAACCTGGCATGTGGTAGGTTCTCAATAAACATTTGTAAACCCGTGTTGCTGTCTGGGTGGAAGCGGTCAGGAACTTGGTGGAATGAGTGTTGGTCGCAAAGAGTCTTGGAGATCCTGGCTGACAAGTGCCCTGTTCGGGTCCTGGAAGGATCCCACTCTGCCACTCTCCCAGTGACCTTGGTGTGGGGGAGAGAGCCACGTAAGGCCTGGCCAATCTGGGTGGAGAGCCACTATATTTTAGAAGACTCGATAATAATAATAATAATAATAATGGCAGCTTTTATGGTTGCTGCTCTTTTTTCCTAGGTCTCGGTTAAGTGCTTTACATTCACTATATTTTTACGTCTCGTATTGTTCCAATGAGGTGGTCCTATTACATCCATTATATATATATATAAATGTTTATTTATTTTAGAGACAGAGCACAAGCGGAGTCGGGGCAGAGACAGAGGGAGACAGAATCGGAAACAGTTTCCAGGCTCTGAGCAGTCAGCACAGAGCCCGATGCAGTGCTCAAACCCACAAACCATGAGATCATGACCTGAGCCCAAGTCGGACACTCAACTGACTGAGGCATCCAGGCTCCCCTATTACATCCATTTTATTTCTTTTTTTTTTTTTTTATTTTTTAATATATGAAATTTACTGTCAAATTGGTTTCCATACAACACCCAGTGCTCATCCCAAAAGGTGCCCTCCTCAATACCCATCACCCACCCTGCCCTCCCTCCCACCCCCCATCAACCCTCAGTTTGTTCTCAGTTTTTAACAGTCTCTAATGCTTTGGCTCTCTCCCACTCTAACCTCTTTTTTTTTTTTTTTTTTCCTTCCCCTCCCCCATGGGTTTCTGTTATGTTTCTCAGGATCCACATAAGAGTGAAACCATATGGTATCTGTCTTTCTCTGTATGGCTTATTTCACTTAGCATCACACTCTCCAGTTCCATCCATGTTGCTACAAAAGGCCATATTTCATTTTTTCTCATTGCCACGTAGTATTCCATTGTTACATCCATTTTAAAGATGAGAACCCTGAGGCTTGGAGAGTGTCAATAACAGGCCCCACCACCTCAGGCCACTTCCCTGCAGCCAGGCAAGGAGCTGATCTGGGAATGAAGGATACATTTTGGTCCTGCCCAATAGAGGGGTAGTGGGTGGGAGCTGGGCCGCCAGGCGTGGGAGGCGGGGCTTCCCGCGGAGGTGGGGCTGCAGGTGGTAGGGGCTCAGAGCTGCGTAGGCCCCCAGGACCTTCCCGCCAGGGGCCAGGCTGCAAGGGGTGGCTGCGAGGAGGGGCCTGAGGTCACTGGGCGCTTGGCTGGCCCTGCCGAAGCTTCAGCTGCACAACCAGAGAGCGGGCACCGCTGCAGCCTGTGCTGGGAACGCAGCGCGTGCGGCCATGGCCTCCGGTGCAGCGGCTAAGCAGGCGCAGGGTGCGGGGGCAGTGGGAGGCCAGCTCCGGCCCCCTGCCCCCAGCGCTCGGCTGACCGGCTGCCCCCTCGTCTCATCCCACAGAGGCGAACACTCAACAGAGTCTGCTATGCACTGTCAAGAAGGAGGGGGGTGCCTGAGGTGGGGGTGGGGGCGGGGGGCACAATCCTGGTGAAGGGGGCTTCCAAGCCACCAGGGGAAGGTTCTCCAAAGGAGAGGTGGCCGGTGGCGGTGGCGGGGATGGCCATTTCCGGTTTGGGGCTCACCTGGCTGGGTATTTACCTCCCAAGGAACGGGATGCCGGTGAGTTTGGGGGTGGGGGTATAGGGGGACTGTGGATATTTTTATGCTGTGTGCAGGGGCGGGTGCAGCAGGAGGGCTCCCTGGGTGTGAGGCACCCCTGGATATGTCTGGGTAGGACCTCCTCTTGTGGAGGAGCCTGTGGTTGCATCTCAGTAAGGTGAGGCAAGCGCCTGGGGGTTCTGACTGGGCGTATTGTGTGGTGGGGGGCTGAATGGAGCTGCAGAAGGAAGACCAGACTTTGGAGGGGGAAAAGGTTCTGTTGCATCACACGACTCCTGAAACAGTATGCTACGGGCATCAGTGACAGTCACAAAAGTTTATTACAATGAGAGGCAAGGCCGACTGAACGGGACCAACACTCTTGATAAGAGTGTGGCCCCGAACAGCCGGGGTACTGAGTTTTTATAGCTGATCACATCGTTTTATCATCACCTGGGAACAGAACAAAGAAACAGTTTCCAGATGAGTCAGAAACAGTTGCCAGATGAGTTAGAAACAGTTGCCTAATGAGGTGTTTATTTTAGACTTTCTGCCTCTAAGTTGCAACCAGTGGATCTCCTTGACCCTGCCTCTGATGCTCTTTTCTTTGAACTTTTGTTTCCTTAATTGGTGAAGCCTAATTTACAAGAGTATGAGGTGTAGTTTACCAGAGTAAAGCGAGGCTGTTATCTCTTAACCTTCAGTATCAACACAAAGCTGTTATTTTTCAAGCTAAGCTTTAGCCCTACACTACAATTTAACCCTTACAGATCACTGTGAAAAATGCCCCTCATCCCAGATCTCCCCTTTCCCGCAAATTCTCAGTCCTTGGAGCTAACCCCAGGAGCCAAGAGGCTCTCCCTACCCCCCTCTCTGAATGCCCCTGGCAAGTGGGTTACTACTCCATTTGTGGACTTGTCCCCTGCTGTTTTGGCAGGTGGGTTTCCCTTACCCCTTCCCCCACCCCCACATGCAGTAGAGTGAGAAGCAAGCAAAGTTCAACTGTGTCTCTGTCCCTTCCCTCTCCTTGGGGCCAACTGGGACCCCAGTCCAGCCTTTAGTTTCTAGCCCTGGACTTCCCACAGAGGGGAGAATCCATAGTGGTTGGTTCCTGGGAAGCATTTAGATGCTTGGACTGTGTGTGTACGTTGTGTGTAAAGCATGCACATGCCTGTGTGGGCGAGGACATGTGGCTGTGAGTGTGTGCCTCTGAGGATGTCTGTGCATCGGTCTGGAGATATCCAAGTATATCTTCTTATTGGGTGTACATGGGTCTGTGTGTTTATGTGTTTTCGTGAGTATGAGGTGTATCTGTGTACATGGGTGAGGCCGTGACCATGTATGTGTGATTGTGTGTCTATTGCCTCCCTTATGTCACTTCACATCCTGGAACCCCGTCACTGCTTAGCTGCCTCACCCCTGTATCTTGAGTCCTCAGCCTGAGACCACAAATGCTCACAGACCTTGGGGACTGGCCTCATTTCTGTGCCTGTGTATGTGTGTTGAGGATGTCCGCATCTGGTGTCAGCACTAAGTACCAAGAAGCCCCTCCCCGCCTGGTGGCAGACAGCCACCAAAGGACAGCCTTGAAGCCAGGACCTGTTGCTGCCCCTCCCTGCTCAGAAAGCTGGGGCATATGTCTGTGTATAGGTCTCTAGGTGTGGCATGTCCCGTGTTGTTGAAAGAATCAGCTCCAGGGCTGACTCTACATTCTAGCGTTTTTTTTTTTTTTTTTTTTAATTTTTTTAACGTTTATGCATTTTTGAGACAGAGAGAGACAGAGCATGAATGGGGGAGGATCAGAGAGAGAGGGAGACATAGAATCTGAAGCAGGCTCCAGGCTCTGAGACATTAGCACAGAGCGCAATGCGAGGCTGGAACTCACAGACCCCGAGATCATGACCTGAGCCAAGGTTGGACGCTTAACCGACGGAGCCACCCAGGCACCCCTCATTCTAGCATTTTGGAATAAGGTGGGATGTGTGGAATTCCTCAGAAACGCCCAGATGATTTCAGTTTAGGCCTCTTAGAGGCCCTGTGGGGACCTGAAGAAAGCTCTATGTAGATAGACCACCTTCCAACAAAACATACAGAGCTACAATATCGTGATGACTATGTTAGGGGAGGATGTCTCTAGCACCTCCCCCAAAAGCCTTCAGGTTAAAAACCTGCAGACTCTTTGTTCATTGTTTAACCAAACCTAGTTGTAATATGTGCTCTCCAGATGTTTGCAATTGAAATGGCTGTGTTTTCAAGGAAATGGTTGGCTGTTCAACTGGGAGTGGGGGCCACAGGCAGAAGAATGTGTGAACAAGGCATCTGCCTCTGGGCAGGGCTCCAGCTGGGACCCTGGTCCCAGCTCTGCCAGCAGCTCCCTTGATGCCATGGACAAGGCTTTTCTCCTCTCAAGGACTCAGTTTCCACATGTGGAGAAGGAGCGTACATGGGTGGATGTCCCACCCATGTCAGTCTAGTTTGATTATTGGCCACGGGGTGGGGGGGAGGGGTGGGTATACTTTGCCCCTGGTGATCAGAGGTGTGGGCCTGCGTCCTTTCTCCTGGGAGCAGGCGAATTTGGGCAATGGAATGAGCTTTCTGCCTGACATGAAGCAAAGGCCATCGCCTGATCAGAGGGACCTGTGTGGCATCCCACTTGGTGCCTCAGGGGGGCAGGGACAGAACCTTGCAAATTTGGGCAAAAGGCCTCTAGCACCCATTGACTCCGGATCTGCAGTCAGAAGGCATGCCTTACAGTAGTGAGTTGGTGGCTGATTCTGAATTCTGTATTTCTTGGGGCACATCATTTCAGGAATCAGAACTTCCATTTACTGGGGGCTACTCTGTGCTGTACCCTGTGTGTACAGGTAACTTTCTGAGGTGAGTGCAATTGTCCCCACTTTACAGACAGAGAAACCGAGCTTGGAAGGGAGGCATGAGTTGCTCAAGAGCACACAGCCAACAGAGTGTGGAGCCGGGACTTCACCCCCAGGTCTGTCTGACATCAGAGCCGGGCTTTTACGTGTCATAACCCAAACGTGTCCATCCACGTCTACACAACACTGCAATGTCAGCATGTGTGGTGCCATGATTTCCATCACATGGATGTGAAAACTGGCCCAGAGAGAATAAATGATATCCCAAGGGCACAGAACCAGTAAAGGACAAGTTCAGGTCTTCTGTTTGTGAGCCCTTTGTTCAGCATGGGTGCCCCCTGAGGGCATGGCCACAAGCCCATGTCCCACCAAAGCCGACTTCCTCTCTCCTTCCCTTCTCTGCCTACCTCTTTGGGGAGCATCTCCCCCCAGTATCAGAGAGCCAGGCTCCAGTGGAGTGGCATAGGGAAGCCCTTCGCCTAGAAATCCAGGAATCAAGTCAACTCTTCCTTCTCCCCATTTTCTGGGTTCAGAGGAGCCACATCCCTGCCTGTCACAGCCTTGCCCAGAGACACCTTCCACCCTTCTTTCTAGAACTGTTGCCTTAACAGTCAGTGGCTTTTTTATTTTTTCTATTAAAAAAATAATGTTTTTATTTAATTTTGAAGGAGAAGGAGAGACAGAGCATGAGCAGATGAGGGGCAGAGAGAGAGGGAGACCCAGAATTCGAAACAGGCTCCAGGCTCTAACTGTCAGCACCGAGCCCGATGCGGGGCTCAAACCCACAAACTGTGCAATCATGACCTGAGCCGAAGCCAGACACTAGTGCACTGTACCATCTGAAAAGTAGGAAGAAAGCTTTAACTTGGTAGACTGTTACCAAAGAACTTCTGTAAGTTAGTTTTGGAAGTTACAGGAAAGGCAAAGATAGACCAGACAGCGTTTTGATCATTAAGGTGCTCATAACAGAATAGAGCTGTCCCTGCGGTTTTTGAAACAGAAAAGTTTCTGTGGTTCTTAAAAATGATTTTCAAAGGAATGAATTTTTTTAACGTTTATTTATTTTTGAGACAGAGAGAGACAGAGCATGAACGGGGGAGGTTCAGAGAGAGGGAGACACAGAATCTGAAACAGGCTCCAGGCTCTGAGCTGTCAGCACAGAGCCCAATGGGGGGCTCGAACTCACGGACCGCGAGATCATGACCTGAGCCGAAGTCGGCCGCTTAACTGACTGAGCCACCCAGGTGCCCCGAGGAATGAATTTTGATTCATGTCCATTTGTTCCCTTCACAAGTAACTCTTAAGTGCCTGTTAGCTACTAAGTGTTATCTTGTTGTAGAATACAAACGTTCAAAAACCGGTCTCTGCACCCCAGGAGTTGTTGTTAGCACTGTCATTTGTATTATTTACTCTATTTAGTGCTTACTAGGTGCCAGAGTCTCATAGAGCTTATAATTATCATTGTTATTTTGTATTGGCATTTGTTCCAGTTATCGTAAGTTCCCGGTGAGGAATCCGAGTTTTCAAAGACTGGGTAGAATCTACGGTAAGCGTGCAGAGTGAGTAGTTCAGTTTGCCAGGTAGAGAGGCAGAAGGACCAACATTTGTATGTTTGACAATGCTAGTAAACTGTCACTATTACGTGTTTGGCGGAGTACACAGCAGTGCAGAAGCGAAGGTGTATGAGTGAACTTAGCAGGATTTATGAGCAGCTAGGTTTTGCTGGTAGAAAACGTGTGCTATGGCAATGGTTGGGAATGAGGTGAATACCTAGGTTAAGACAAGCTTATAGAAGTTTGTTACTGCTATAGAAAGGAGTAGATCTTACCCGATAGGCCTTGGGAAATTTCTTTGGTAGAATGCTTTTAGCAGCAAATAATAGGTGACTTCTAATGGTGACTAAAACAGTAGGAACCAGAAATGTTTTGATGGTTCAGTGATGTCATCAGGATCTCAGTCGTCTCTTGTTCAGTTTTGGAGTTGCTGGTATTTTTATTTCTCCTTTCCGGGGTGGCTAATTAGCAACAGCTCCAGGTATCATATTCTCACATGGCAACATCCAGTGGGTGGGAAAGACTGCTTTTCTTTGGGTGTTTCTTTTCACTAGCAAGAGGCTTGTAGTAGACTTCCTCTAACACTTTAAAGACTAGGTTATGTCATATACTCATTCCTAAACTGGTCCCTGGTAAATCAGGTACTGTGATTAGCTTAGAATAATCCTTTCTCTTTTTGAAGCCAGGGTGAGGCCACCTTCTTTGTGTATGGAGACAATAAATATCCAAATAAAGTTGTGATTCTCTAGCAAGAATGAAGAATATGGAATGGCTCTTAGGGAAGGAGCCAGCAGTATTTGATGCAGGGATTTTGGAGAATTTGAAGCAGAAGGCTAATATGATTAGATTTGAGTTAGGACACTCTAGTTGATGCATAAAATACAGATCACCAAGCCTTTTTCCTAAAGAGCCAGTGAATATTTTAGGTGATATGGTCTCTCAGCTCTGCCCTTGTAGTGTGAAAGCAGCCATAGTAATATGTAAGTGAAGACATGGGACTATGCCCCAATAAAACATTATTTATAGAACCAGATGGCAGGTTGGATTTGGCCTGTGGCCGTAGTTTGCTGAAGCCTCATATGGAGGATAGGTTATAGGAAACCACATAAAGAGACTGGGAGGCAAAAGAAGCTCTTCTTTTCTTAGCCTAGTATTAGTCCATTGTGAAACTTTCAGCTGTGTAGATTGAAAACGTCAGGGGTTCAATTTATTCCATTATTTTTTTTTCTTGGCCTTGTGTCTTTATCATTTGTTTTGCTTAAAATTTTTTTATTCATTTAAGAAATAACAATAATATTTGGTGGCTTTTTTTCCCTGTGAAAATCATCAGTTAAGAACTCATGTTTGACTAGGGCAGTGGTAGGGGAAAGATAAAGCAGAGACAGAAACAGTATAGTTAATACGAATTTGTGATTCCTGAATATAAAAAGTTAGGGGGAGAGAGAGAACTCTCAGAAGATTCAGAGGTTTCCAGGTTGTGTATCAGCATTTAAATTGGACATGAAAAATGTGTAGGACTTTATCAGATGAACAGAGGAGAGCAGCAGGAATGAGGACACAGTAATTATGACTTTTGATTATTTTGGCAATAACTGCCTTTAATAGGTGAACTATATTTTCAATTATCTAAGGAATTAGGGAAAAGAAACAAAGAAACAAAACACTATAATCAGTAGTATGTTTTTATACTGGGTCTGATAGTTCTGTTTTTCTAGATCAATCCCTGTTACTTCTTTTGGTTCCTATCTTCCAGAAAAATGAACTAAGTCCTAGTTAGTTGGAGAAAATTAACTCATTTTTCATATTTGAGAGGAACTTGTATATGGTAGAACATAGTGGCAACCACCAGGATTCTCTTTTTTTTCTGAGTAAAATAGGATTGTTGCTTGTTTCACACTTTCTGACATCATGATTTCATCTATTCCTTTTAAACCTTTTTTCAAATGGATATATAGGAATGTAAGAATTTTCAAGGCAAATACCAAGAAAAAGAGTTTCCAGAAAAGGTATTCTCTGACATAACCTTCTGACTGTAACCACGTGTAAGACATCAACCCAAATAATATAAATTTCATACAACGCAGTTGGTTAGAGGCACCCCAATGACACCCAGATTTGATTATTGACTAGAAGAGCTCCCAGACCTCAGCATATAGTTGTACTCATGCCTGTGGTTTGGTATGGGGACAGGCTAGAAAGGCCAATCAGCACAGAGAAAATGTGCATGGGGTGAAGGCCAGAGGAGACTAAGCACACGCTTCGAGGGTTCCTTTTTCTATGGAGTTAGCAGGATGTGCTTAATTCCTTCAACATCAAATTAGGACAGCACAAGTGACATGTTGTCTGCCAGTACGAAGCTTATGAATACTCAGTGCCCGGGGTTTCATCAAATGCTAATCACATAGGCATCTTCTCCTTAGCATGTCCCCAAATTCCAGGTTTTCAAAAGGAAATAAAGTGTACGGCCTTAAGCACATTGATTGTACCAGCACTTAGGCAGAGTGAGACACTCTTAACCAGCTAGGGAATTGTGGGAACCCTCCTTATATCCAAGATCCCAGGGAACAACCAAGGGCCAGTCATTCAAGTAGGATGTTCTGAGGGTAGCCATCTTTGGCCTGCTGGATGAAACCTGTTCTGCATAGGAATTATAGTCCTGACGTCATTTTTGGTGATGTCTTAAAATTTTATTTTACTAGCTACTAATATGATGGTTACCATGGTACTGGTTTCAGTTTCATCATCCATATGAAGTAGGTATTTGTACAAAAATTACTATGGCAATAGTAGGTCATTATAATCTTTTTTTAAGTGACTAAACTTTCATTATGATTCTTAGATATGATATGCATAATGATTTTTGATTTAAAATTAGAATAAAATCTCTTCATTATATGGAAACCCAGGTTTGATTCCTATAGTGCTGAATCCATGTTTATAGTTATTAGATATTTAATCATATTCACCAATTGTTTTCTTGCCTACGTATACGAATAACTTTTGTATTTTTGTATTTTGCTTCATGTATTTTCATATACTTGCATATGGGAGACAGTTCCCCTATTTTGTTCCTTTGATTTCTATCTTAATTTTCAAGGTGACTGTATCACACGTTAATATATGGTAAGGGTAGCTTCAGTGGATACCGTGTTTTTTTGTTGTTTTTGTATTTTACATTTAATAAGCCTTATTTTTTACAACAGTTTTAAGTTCACAGCAAAATATAATAGAAAGTACAGAGAGTCTGTATATACCATACCATGCTCCTGTACACGGCTAACCTCCCCTGTTGTCATGTCTTGCACGACAGTGGTACAATTTAGTAATATATTTTTTTCAGTTCCTTTGTTTAGTTTTGAGCGAGAGTACATGCATGTGTGTGAGCAGCAAAGGGGCAGGGAGAGAGGGGAGAAAGGATCCTGTGCTGTCAGCACACAGCCTGATGCAGGACTTGATCCCGTGAACTGTGAGATCATGACCTGAGCTCAGATCCAGAGTTGGACGCTGAACCAACTGAGCTACCCACGCACCCTGACAACAGTGGTGCATTTTATATGGACACTAAGTTATCATTTTCAGGCAAAGTCTCTAATTTTCATTAGTGTTCAGCCTTGGTGTTATACATTCTATGAGTTTTAACAAATGTGTAATGATGCAAATCCGCCTTTGTGGTATCGTGTGAAAGAGTTTCACTGTCTGAAAAGTCCTCTGTGCTGTGCCCTTTTATCCCTATATTCACCCCAACCCTTACCTTCATAGTCTTGCTCTTTTCAGAGTGTCATATAGTAAGAATCATACAGTGGATATCTTTGAATGTTTAGAAAATTATATTTCCTCCGTAATTGAATGTGCGCATTCAAGATATTCTTTGCCCTTTGTTTTGTTTTGTTGCTCATCAGTAGAGGATCTGATGATATATTCCTTCCATGAAAAAAAGCATGATTTCTCTAGATGTGTGTCACCTAATGGGTAGGGTTGAGAAAAATGACATCATGAACCACTACATAGCACATTGGGATCATCCTCCTCTGTGATATACGGTGGGTCTAGATAGACTCTCTAGCAATGGAAGGAAACAGTCTCAGGAGGTTAGAACTTTATCAAACTGGAATGCCAAATCCTTCTTACTTACCTTGCCATTGGAAATAAGGCCAGGGAGAGTCTGTTTGCTATGGTTTGGCCGTGATGCAAAGTACAATAGGTGTAGAGCACACTTTTTGAGGGGGTGTTTCATCTTAAACGGAACAGTCTCTTCTGAAGGGCTGGGGAAGTTCTGCTGTGTGACAGCAAAATAAACGTACTCTCTTTTAACTCCTCTCATAGTGGAAGTCCAGAAAAATCATGCTAGTTTCAGTTTGACATAGTCAGCTTATGATCATCATTCTCCTAACGATACCATTTTACTCCAGTGTCATAGAGGCCGTCAGTGATGGTCATTGTAAACATCAGTTCACCTGTAGGTGTCAAATTCTGATAAAACCTATTCTTGCTTTTTGTCAATAAAGAGGAGAAAGTAAGATTTCTTAGTGTTTTAAACCTACCAATCATATAATCCCCATTCAGTGTAGTGTGGTTTCCAGGTGTGGTCCCAAAGCAATACTTTTTAACAAATCATAAGCTGTACACTTGTAATTTCCTCTATTTTTCAATTGTTGATTTAACATGTATTTTGCTTTCTTTTTTAGGAGCAGATAAGAATGCTGACGAAGACTCTATAACCAGGTAGGATTTTTATGGATTTGTAAAAATGACATTTGTTGGGGCACCTGGGGGGCTCAGTCGGTTAAGGGCGTGACTCTTGATTTCAACTCAGGTTTGTGAGTTCAAGCCCCACGGTGGGTTTTGCACTGACAGCCTCCTTGAGATATCTTTCCCTCTTTCTGTGTGCACTCACTCTCAAAGTATAAATGAATGAAATGAAGTGAAACGGGAAATGAAAGGAAAGGAAAGGAAATGAATGAACTGAAAATTATGTGTTTCCTAAGGGAACGCAGAGAACAAAAGCAGTTGTTGCGTGTTCTACCCTGGACTAGACACTATATCCTCTTCGTAACATCTGTTAAGTTATATAGTCATTGCATAGCTTTGCAAAGTAGCTGTGTTATTGTAGCCTACTTTTTATTACTTTGGCAACTGTGGTTCAGGAAGGTTGAATACCCGCCCCATGATTCCATAGTTAATGAGTAGCTGACCTGGGGGTTTGCCCGTCAGCTTGTGTAGCTTCCACATCCATTCTAGGTTCCTCAGCAGCACTGAGCTCAAGATACAGATCCTAGGGCAGATCAACTCAGAATATCAAAGGTAATGATGTCAGAACTCTAAAAACCCAGGTTAGTCCAAGCATTTTCCCTTATATATTTGACCAGTGGTGCTAACAAAAGTAATTAGTGCAGTGGTAACTAATCCCTTGTTTTTACCATCCGAGATTTTAGGGTTGATGTCAGCTATGGCCATGGTGTCACGGCTTTTACATAATAAGCAAGATCTAGTCAGGCACTTCCTTAGATGTGGTGATATCCCCTCTTCTTGAGACAAATGAGTTTTCTGTAAGGGAAGGATATCTAGTTGTAGACCATGTTACATTAATTAAATTCAGCCTGTATTTCGAGGATATTGCTATATGATTCTCTGTTGCCTAAGTTCCCAGTCTGGTTTCCCTTTGGGCTAGTACCCTTGACTAATTCTAGAAAGATTTTTCTTTTTTTGGAGATTTTTTTCCCATGACTTTTCTGTACTGAGTTTTTGTCTTTTTACTTTCTTCTCTGGTTTTCTTGGTATTTCTTTTTTTTCCATTAATTTTTCCACTTCTGCCAGCTGAGGACTCTCCATTTTTCCAGAAGCCAAATCAAAAGCACTTAGAATCTCATGATTTGGGGAACCTCATAGATTAATTCATCAAAATACCCTCTCGTACTTCAACCTTTGTTTAACTTCCTTGTCCAATGGTTGTTTCATGGAGAATTTGAATCTCAAGAGATTGAAGTGACCTATTTGGATATGATAAGTGACAGAAATGAGATTAAAATTCAGGTTCTTTCTTTCTTTCTTTCTTTCTTTCTTTCTTTCTTTCTTTCTTTTCTTTCTTTGTTTTTTGTCTTCATCTTGCAGGAAAATGTTTTAATAATAGAAAGTTGGGGAGTGGGTCTAATGAATACAATGAAGGAGGTAAGAATCGAATTAGCAGAGGAGACCAGGTTTCAAGAAGAACAACACTGAGTTGGATAGGAATAAGAATTTTAGAAAAGATGTCAGAATATGGGGGTTTATGCCAAGTGAGATCAAGGTGAATGACAGGAATGAAAGACCCAGGATTAGGGGAATTGTTTAGAAAGGCATATTCAAATAGAGAGTTCAAGAGGGACCTGACCAGTTTTCTGCTTTTGTGTGTGTTGGTTTCATTGAAGGTGCGAGCATACCTCAGATTTTCTGATGAGAGAGATTAAAAATCATTTGAGCTTCTGGGAAGAGTCTGTTTACAGCAAATAGAAATACGATATCATCTACTTCCTTCCGAACTTGGGGAGGATGACTTAGATCCTCTCAAGGAATTGGGGGTGGGGGGTGGATTCTGAACATCAGAGATGTATGGCCCAAGGCAAGCTGTCTCCTCACTCCACCTCTTTTCCTAAATCTGTGATACCCTTCCCATGTACCTGTAGGGCTGGGCAGGGGTAGGACTGACTTGTCAAACCAGCAAGGGAGCTTCATCTGGATAGGTGATAATATGCCTATGTTGAGATGACTGTGTGGATAACTGAGACTCCCAATTAGCTTGTTCTCCAAGAGCAAGACATGGCTTCTACCCTCGCTCATTTGAGCCCATCCTTGTTGTAGGAGTCTGTGCCTTCACAGGCTAAAGATTGAAAGGTTGGGAATGCCACAGAACCGTGCCGAAGAGTGATGTAGGAGTGGGAGCTCATAGGGAAGAAAATATTCAGGCAGGGTATAGAGAAATAGAGGCACAACTACCAGGACCATTGTGATCGCACCCTCTCTACTTGGGTAGCTGAATGCCCCTGAAGGCTTGGAAAGTCTTCTGGTTATTACGGACCTAAATAAGGCAAGACCAGTGTAGGAACAAAGTTGGCCTTGGGAACTTTTAATCTCTAGTTAGTACTTCCACTCATAACATAGAAACCTTTGGTATATTTACTTAAACGGCGGTCTATCTGACACACAATGTAATATGTGATGCAATAACTGTGGATGGTCCACCATGCTCGCCATAAGTGTAGCTCCCATCTGGTAATGTATAATTCTGTTACGATACCACTGACTAGATTCCCTATGCTGTACCTTTGAGCCTTGTGATTCATTCATTCTATAACTGGAACCCTGAACTTCCCTCTCCCCTTCACCCATTTTGTCCATCCCCCCACCTCCCCTCCCTTCTGGCAAGAGTCAAATCTCTGCATTTATGGGTCTGTTTCTGCTTTTTCACTGTTTGTTCATTTGTTCCCCTTTTTTATATTCTACATAGAAGTGAAATCATATAGGATTTGTCTTTCTCTGTCTGACTTATTTCACTTAGCCTCATACCGTCTAGGTATATCCATGATGTTGCAGATGGCAAGATCTCATTCTGTTTTATAGCTGCGTAATATTCCATTGTGTGTGTGTGTGTGTGTGTGTGTGTGTGTGTGTGTATGTGCATGTGTGTGTGTGGTCTGTTCATGTATTGGTGGACACTTGGGTTGCTTCCATACCTTGTCTATTGTAAATAATGCTATCATAAAGATAGGGGTGCATATATCTTTTCAAATTAGTATTTCCATTTCCATTGGGTAAATAAATACCCAGTAGTGGAATCACTGGATCCTATGGTATTTTTTTTTAATTTGTTGAAACCCCTCCATACTGGCTTTCATTGTGGCGATACCAATTTACATCCTATGACCAGTGCACACGGGTTTTTTCCTCTACACCCTGAGCAACCCTTGTTGTTTCCTGTGTGTTGAAACTGAGTCATTCTGAGAGATGTGAGGTGAGAAGTCATTGTGGTAACGTTTATAGATATAATTTTCAACCATTTTAGAGAATTTCCTGCCTGTCACACTTGGTTATGGAAACTCAGACTGGGTCTTTCCTGGAGATTTCACAGGTTAGGACAGGTGGAGGCAAAAGAGAGAACTGAAAGTTTTTTTTTTTCTCAATATATGAAGTTTGTTGTCATATTGGTTTCCATCCAACACCCAGTGCTCATCCCCAAAGGTGCCCTTCTCAATATTCATCACCCACCTTCCCTTCCCTCCCACCCCCCATCTACGCTCAGTTTGTTCTCAGTTTTTAAGAGTCTCTTATGCTTTGGCTCTCTTCCACTCTAACCTCTTTTTTTTTTCCTTCCCCTCCCCCATGGGTTTCTGTTAAGTTTCTCAGGATCCACATAAGAGTGAAACCGTATGGTATCTGTCTTTCTCTGTATGGCTTATTTCAGTTAGCATAACACTCTCCAGTTCCATCCATGTTGCTACAAAGGGCCATATTTCATCTTTCTCATTGCCACATAGTACTCCATTGTGTATATAAACCACAATTTCTTTAACAGGGTCCAAATGTTGAAAGACCTATGCTCTGAAAACCGTAAAACACTTATGAAAGAAATTGAAGGTGACGGAAAGAGAAAGACATAAGATGCTCGTAGATGGGAAGAATACATATTTTTAAAGTGTCTACACTACCCAAAGCCATCTACAGATGTAATGCAATCCCTGTCAACATACCAACAGCATTTGTCACAGAGCTAGACAAACAACCCTAAAGGTTGTATAAAACCACAAAAGACCTTGAATGGCCAAAGCAATATTGAAAAAGAGGAAACCTGGAGGTATCACAATCTCAGATTTCAAGTTGTATTTCAAAGTTGTAGTAATCCAAACAGTATGGTAGGTACTGGCGTAAAAAATAGGCACATAGCTCAATGGAATAGAACCGAAAACCCAGACATAAATCCACCACTGTATGGTCAGTTCATCTTCCCCAAACAGGAAAGACTATCCAGTGGGGAAAAGGCAGTCTCTTCACCAAATGGTGTTGGGAAAACCGGACAACCCACATGCCAATGAATGAACCTGGACCAATTTATTTGCCATACACAGAAATAAACTCAAAATGAATTAAAGACCTAAGTGTGAGACCTGGAACCATAAAAAATCCTTGAAGAGAGCACAGGTCGTCATTTCTCTGACTTTGGCTGTAGCAACATTTTACTAGTTATGTCTCCTGAGCCAAGGGAAATAAAGCAAGAATAAACTATGGGGACTACATGAACCCACAAAGCTTTTGCACAGTGAAGGAAACCGTCAAAACTAAAAGGCAAGCTCTGGGACAGGAGAACAATTTTGCAAATGTTTTGAAAATCCAGTAAAGGGTTAGTATCCACAATGTCTAAAAAATTGATACAAGTCAACATCCCCCCCCGCCAAAAAAGCCCAGTTGAAAAATGAGCAGTGGACATAACCAGACATTTTTCCAAAGACAGCATACAGATGTTCAACAGACACATGAAAAGATGCTCCCCAAAACTACAACGAGATACCACGTCACACATGTCTGAATGGCTAAACTCCAAGACACAAGAAGCAAGTGTTTGCGAGGAGTGGAGATAAAAGAACCCTCTTGCAGTGTTGGTGGAAATGAAAATGGGTGTGGCCCCTGTGGAAAACAGTATGGAGGTTCCTCAAAAAATTAAAAACAGAACTTTCCTATGATCCAGTAATTGCACTACTGGATACTACCCAAAAGAATACAAAAACACGAATTCCATGGGACACACGCACCCCTGTGTTTATTGCAGCATTATTTCCCATACTCAGCGCAAGCGTCCACTGACAAATGAGTGAACGAAGAAGTCCTATATGTATGTATGTGTGTGTGTATACGTAATACACACACACACACACACACACACACACACACACACACACTGGAATATTACTCAACCATGAAACAAAGAAATCTTGCCATTTGCGATGACCTGGATGGAGCCCGAGAGTAGTATGGTAAGCAAATTCAGGGAAAGAGAAATACCATATGATTTTACTCATGTAGCACTTAAGAAACAACAGTTGAGCAAAGGGAAAAAAAAGGGAGAGACAAACCAAAAAATAGGCTCTTAACTGCAGAGAACAAACAGATGGTTCCCAGAGAGGAGGTGGTGGGAGGGGTGAAAGAGGTAATGGGGATGAAGGAGTGCCCTTGTCATGATGAGCACGGGGTGAGTATGGAGTTGGTGAATCACTATATTAATAAACTAATATAACCCTGGATGTTACTATTACTGGAATTAAAATAAAACTTAATGAAAAAACCAGAGGCTAACTTTTAATTGTACCAAGAAGCTTCGTTTAATAAACAGCTGAACTTTCACTTAATTTTTAAAATTTTGTTTTTAAATAAATGAACATGTTTTTGTTGTATATTTTTGCTCTAAAGGCTTTCCGACAAACCTGGTCCTGATGATTCATGGTCTACATCAGCTAGCCAAGACTTAGATTTTGGTACCAAGGTAAAGTACCCTCCTGTGAAACTCACTTTCCTGCTCTGAATTGAGTTTTCTCCCTTATTTATTCTTAAAATTTAAGAGGAGCCTGTGTATCATCATTTTATGTATGTGTTGGAAAGCTAGCAAGAACAAACCACTTTACAGATACATGACACGTGGAATGTTTTGTTTTGTTTTGTTTTGTTTTGTTTTGTTTTGTTTTGTTTTGTTTTACTTTGGTAAATCCTAGAGGTGGAGGCTGATAAAAGAATGGGCTGGAGAATATATAATGACCGTCAAATTATATTGGGAAAATCTTTCCCATAATGGAGGAAATATGACATTTGGTTAAGGATAAGGATTCTTACTGTGATCGTAACATGACTCATGCCTAAATGAAATCTTATTGGGTCCAAGTATCTATTGTAGGTTGCTCCCCGCCCCCGGCAAGTTTTATTTTGGTGAGATACAAGATTTTCCTTTGGCTTTGGCTCTATCCTTTGTTCTACATTTAGACTAAAATAATATTAGAAAATGTAGAAACTTAGATGTTTACATTATTTCTCAACATTTACCTCACAAAGGTGTTTCCCTGTAGTTTTGAAATAACTCCAGGAAGAGAAAGTTAAAATTGTGCATCTCCCTGAAGAATACGTATTTTGCTGAAAAGAGTACCTCTATGAGCAGAGGCTCTTCATAGCCAAGTTGTCAAATTTCTAATTTCAGAAATCTTTCCTATTCTAGCTTTGAAAACTATCTCCTCCTAGTCCTTGTGTCAGATTCTAAAATTTAAAGTTTCAGACATCTGATATTTTTTTAAATATTCATTTCAAAACCCCTACATCATTATAAGCTACTGGAGGTTAGGAAACATACTTGTTTGACTTCTGGAGCTCCTAGAATAAAGTCTTGCTTGGAAGGAGCAATGTCATAGTTTTTGAATGTGAATAAATGAGTAGGGAAATGGAATTCCGTAGAATTGAATTTGAAAAGTAACGAAATACGCACGATATATTACAATTAAATATGTGAATTTAAAAAGTAAGCTTCAGTTTACATTCGTTTTAGTGTTTAATACATATAAACGCAAATGAATTCTATTGAGGAAATCAGGAGTTACATAAGAAAGAAGGTTGCAGTATATTTTTAGTATCCTCCCATTGTGAGCTTAGAATTGCAGAGAAAAAGTCCTCACCCTTTGTTTGTGTAACCCCATCTGTGTCCCATTACATACATCCTTTGAAAGTTCCCATTTCTTCCTAGAATTCTCATTCCCAATTCTTTTTCCATAGTGAAAGTTGATGTGTTAGGAACCTCTCTTTTTCTGTTCTTTTGTTAGTCTAGTAATAATTTATAGCTTTTCAGAAGTGATAGATGCCAGTAATTGAACATTTTTTTATAGTGAAAACACTTAAATTCTTTATTACAGTATGTATAACCAGATAACTGTAGGGTGATAAAAGTCAGTATTATTAGGGATATACTGTGAATTGAAGCCTCTGTTTCACGTATAGATTTTATATATACCTTTAAAAGGTTTAAAAGAGACTATTGTTCATAGTATATTCCCAATCCTACTTATTACCCGTTAAAAAGTGTATGTTGTTTCCACTTACCTTATTTTGCTCACATTTCTCCTTTTCTTCCTTGTCTTAAGCTCATGCTTGATTGATTGGTCATGTCTTATTTTTTTTTTCCTTTTTTCCTCTTCTCCCCCCATGCTTTTTAAGTTATTTTTGATGTTTTTAAAGTTTATTTATTTTGGAACGAGAGAGAGAGAGAGAGACAGAGTGCAAGCAGGGTAGGGACAGAGACAGAGGGATACACACAATCCAAAGCAGGCTCCAGGCTCCCAGCTGTCAACACAGAGCTCAATGTGGGGCTGAAACCCACAAACCGTGAGATTGTGACTCATGAGCTGAAGTTGGATGCTGAACTGACTAAGCCACCTACGTGTTCCCCCCACCATGCTTTTTTTTTCATGGTTTAACCCTACAATGTTTCCTTGCAGAAAACATTTCTTTAGTGTCTGTTCTTTTAGTACATCACTGTCTGTCAAATCCGTTGTCAACATATTGGATATGGAATTCTACTGTGTGTGTGTGGTTTTCATCCATGACTCATTGCCCCACAAGGTTTATTATCCTTTTTTCCTCTTTCTTGGAAGGAGCTGAGCTAAATATTTTTGTAATGTTTGTATTTCTCCTGGAAAGGGAGAGAGAGAGAGAGATAATGAGCAAGTGCTAGTAGGGAGGGGCAGACAGAGAAGGAAGGAGGGAGGGAATCTCAAGTAGGTTCTGCGCTGTCAGCTCAGAGCCCGATGTGTGGCTTGAACCCCACTAACCATGAGTTCATGACCTGAGCTGAAATCAAAAGTGGGTCACGTAACTGACTGAGCCACCCAGGGGTCCTATAAGGAGCTACATTTAAACATTCATATTTGTCTTTAATGTTTTGAGAAACAGAAGCCACTTAAACTGTTTGCAATTCCAACTTACTGACATAAGATACCACTGAAGAGTAAGTTTGTATATTTACTCTTACATGAGATAGTTCATGCCAGTATACATCATGCAAACATTTCACAAGATAACATATTTAAATTTCTTAGTGTTAGTTTTTTCAACATGTTTTCAATTACCTAGGGTTAAATATTTATCTGAGGTTACTTTGGTAAAGCATTTACCCGATATTAATAAGTTACAGGTACGGCGAGTAACATTTTGAGACAACCTATGAGATCTCTTGTAATCCTCACCACATGAGAAAATGGAGACTGGTAATAAATAGTAAATGGCATAACTTAGATGTGAATCTACATTTGAATGATTCCAAAGCCTGTGTTCCTTGTGTAATGGTGCTCATTTCGTAATGGTGAATATTACAATGATTTTGTCGAATTGGATTCTTGTAATCCTTAAGGCTATTAATTCTATTCTAGAATGTCCCAAAACCACACGTAGCAAAGCTACTGCATTCTTCTTGTCAATTCATGAAAAACGATAAGCTATTGGAAGACTTGTTTTATTCACTAATTCTTGTCCATTCTTGTGTTATTCAGTAATTTGAAGTTACAGATATTTTCATGTCCTCTTTACTTTGTTTTCTACTAAATGAGAGCAAAACATGGCACTGTGAAACCAGAAGGTGGAACCTTATCTGAGGACAACAATCCTGATTCTGAAAATTAAGATATGGCTGAAACTCTTTCCAAACCACCAGCCAGAGTTTATTGTGATCATCTTCCTGTATTACCATCATCTAAATCTCTTCTGAAACCTTCTCTCAAGACGGTAGATGTCCTTGGTCTTGCAAAGGTAAGTTGTTTTGTTTTATACTGCCCCCACCCCATGCCATCCTCTTGCTCCTTATAATGATGAAAAGAATCTTAGGAAGAAATGGAAGTCCTCAAGGTCATAATAGAAATCAGTGTAATGACAACAGAGAGGAAGGTACGGGATTTAAATTTATAAAGTTTGGTGGGAGTAGACAATTCTCGGGTATGTCTTTATGGAAGCAAAGAAGGAGAAGGCAGCTAGAAAGAATAGCTCGATGCATAGAATAGCTCGATGAGGAGGGGGGTGAGGGGAAGAATTCATTTTAAAGGGGCGAGAGGAACTTAAAGAATGAAGAGTTGAGAGAAAGTATCATAAAATCACAGCAGCAATAGTGGGATTAAGGCAGAGCAGATGCTCTTTAAATTATAAAATGTGGGAGAAAATATTTTAAGTGCAAATTAAGAAAAAAAAAAAGCCAGGTAACAACAACAACAACAACAAAAAAAAAAAACAAAAACGCTTAGACTGTTCTGAATGACTTACAGCTGATTTCTGTGAAGAACTGGAAGAAATTTTTGCCCTTACGTTTCAGTTTAATAAAGGTGATATCCTAGATTTAGTTTAGCAAAACCTGTGTTTCTAAGGAATGCAAAGTGAAATTTGTTTTAGGCCATACCAGGTTGATTGTAAATTTTCAATTTTTGGCTATTGTCTTTTTGGGGTTTCTAAGGTAACTTACTGTGTGGTATAATCTTGGTATATTTTAGGTGTTTTTGAGTAGAAAGAGAGGAAATAAACATTTATTCTTTTCATTAAGTAAAATTTCTGGTGATGTAAATAAGGTTCTTTCTCTGTGAAATGAAAAACTAAATTTGAAGCTGCAACACTGAATTTGTTTTTTGTTTGTTTTGTTTTGTTTTGTTTTTTTTGTAGCTTATTTATTTATTTTGAGAGAGAGAGCAAGCAGGGTAGGGACAGGGAGAGAGGGGAGAGACATAGAGAATCCCAAACAGGCTCTTCATTGTCAGCACAGAGCTTGATGCATAGCTCAGACTCACAAACTGGTTTGCGAGTTCATGACCTGAGCCCAAATCAAGATGCTTAACTGCCTGAGCCACCCAGGTCCCACTTAAGCTGCCACACTCTGAAAGAAAAAATATATAAAATATGTTTTCTGCATTCTGATTTATCTTTTTTTTAATTTTAAGTTTTCAACTGTTTATATATTTTTAGAGAGATAGAGATTTAGACAGAGGCAGAGAGAGAGAGAGAGTGAGAAGAGGCAGAGAGAGAGAGAGAGAGAGAGAGAGAGAGAATCCTAAGCAGGTTCTGTGCTGCTAGTGTCAAACCTGACACAGAGCTTGAATAACGTGAGGCAAAATCAAGTTGGATGCTTAACCAGCTGAGCAACCAGGTGCCACTCTTTTTTTAATAGTATCTGCATAGAATAGACACATGCACACATACCAAATGAATGAACTCAACATGTATAAATTTTTGTCTAATATGAACTCTTTGTCATGACAGAATCTTAAGGCAGGAAAGGTTTCCAAGAGAGTATTCAAAATTCTTTGTAGGAGATGATTTTTACTTTTTTGAAAATTTCCAACAGTAGATACATTCTTAAAACAATATTTATTTATTTTTGAGAGAGATGGAGCATGAGCGGGGGAAGGGCAGAGAGAGAGGGAGACACAGAATCTGAAGCAGGCTTCAGGCTCTGAGCTGTCAGCACAGAGCCTGACACGCGGGGCTCGAGCTCAGGAACCATGAGATCAAGACTTGAGCTGAAGTCGGATGCTTAGCCGACTGAGTCCCCCAGGCACCCCAAGATACATTTTATATTATTCAGGGGAAACTTTAGTATTCATAGTTTTTCAATTTAGCATGTAAATTCTTTTATGTCTAAAACTGAGAAAGACTGCTGAGTTGATTTTTGTTTTTTTTAGTCCCTTTCTTCTTTCCTCCTGGGAATGTTCAGTCCTGAATGATAATCACACATGTATTTGAAGACTTCAAAATCTTCAAATTGGATGATCATAAACATATTAGTTGCTTAATGCTAGATTCCTTCTTGGGTCCTTAACTACCTTCCAATATGGTGTAGATAGGAAATTAGAGCTCTTCATATGCTGTTCCCAGTGGAATAATAAAACTATATGAAATTTTAAATCGGTTTTTATATTTTTATTAGACTTCATGGTAGTTCTGGAAAATGGCTCAAAATTCTGTAATCCTGTATTTCTCTTGTATACTTTAAATCTTGTGCCTTAAGATTAATTTTTTTAATTTGTTTTACTATTTTTTTTAATGTTGATTCTTGAGAGAGAGTGAGGGAGCATGTGAATCGCAAGCCGACTCCATGCTTCATGTGGACCTGATGCAGGGGTTGATCCCACGGCCTTGGGATCATGACTCGAGCTGTAACTAAGATTTGGACGCCCAACTGACTGAGACACCCAGGAGTCCCAAGATTAATTTTAAAAAGCAGTATTCTTATAAAATCCTGAATTAATGTTTCACAGTTAAAACATTTTATGACTCTTAATGCCATTCATTACAGAAATGAATATTTGTCTATATTAGTAAAAGCATATTTTACATCCTTAAAACTAATGTTGAAATATAGACTTGAAATCTTGAATCTCATGTTTTTTTCCCCTGCTTTTGCGATTGTATTATTTTTACTCTTCAAAAATATTTTTAGTGTTTGTTTATTTTTGAGAGAGAGAACGTGAGGGAGAAGGGGAGGGGTAGGGAGAGGGGGACCCAGGATCCAAAGCAGGCTCTGTGCTGGCAGCAGAGAGCCTGATGCGGGGCTTGAACTCATGAACCAAGAGCTCATAACGTGAGCCAAAGTCGGAGACTTAACTGACTGAGCCACCCAGGCGCCCCTCTCCTGTTTTCATTATTGTTCTTTATTTATTCTTTATTTTTATTATTTTACACTTTAGTGTCCAGTTAGGTAATATATAGTGTGTACAGTGTAGTCTTGTCTTCGGGAGTAGATTCCCGTGTTTCATCACTTCAGGATAACCCCAGGGCTCATTCCGACATGTGCCCTCCTCAATGCCCACCATCCCTTTTTTCCACCCCCTTAACTCCCCACCCCCATCAACCCTCAGCTTGTTCTCTGTCTTTTAAGAGCATCGTATGCTTTGCCTCCCTCTAGGTATTTGTAACTATTTTTTCTTTCCCTTCCCCTATGGTCTTGTGTGAAGTTTTCAAATTCCACATACGAGTGAAAACATACGATATCTTTCTCTTGACCGACTTATTTCACTTAGCATCATACCTTCCAGTTGCTTCCACAGTGTTTCAAAGGCAAGATTCCATTCTTTTTCATGGCCGAGTCATATTATTCCATTGTAGATAGACCACCATCTCTTCTTTAGCCATTCATTGGTTGATGGACATTTGGGCTCTTTCCATAATTTGGCGATTGTTGATAGAACTGCTATCAACTCTGAGGTACATGTGCCCCTAGAAATCAGCACTCCTGTATCCTTTGGATAAATGCCTAATAGTGCTGTTGCTGGGTTGTAGGGTAATTCTATTTTTAATTTTTTGAGGAACCTCCACCCTGTTTTCCAGAGCGGCTGCACCAGTTTGCATTGCCACCAACAGTGCAAGAGGGTTCCTGTTTCGCCACACGCTCGCCAACATCTGTTATTTCCGGAGTTGTGAATGTCACCACCACACTCTGACCGATTGAGGTGGTATCCCAGTGGGGTTTGATTTGTATTTCCTGGATGATGCGTGATGTTGAGCATCTTTGCATGTGTCCATTGGCCATCTGGATGTCTCCTTCGGAAAAGTGTCTATTCACGTCCTCTGCCCCTTTCTTTGCTTACTTAGTTTTCAGGTGTTGAGTTTGGCAAGTTCTTTATAGACTTTTTTATCCTAACCCTTTATGTGATATGCCATTTGCAAATACATATCTTCTCCCATTCTGTCGGTTGCCTTTAAGGTTTTTTGATGGTTGCCGTTGCTGTGTGGCAGCTTTGTATCTTGATGAGGTCCCAAAAGTTCACTTTTTCTTTTATTTCCCTTGCTTTTGGAGACATGTCAAGTAAGTAATTGCTGCAGCCGAGGGCAGAGAGGTGGTTGCCTGCTTTCTCCTCTAGGATTTTGATGGTTTCCTGTCTCACGGTTAGCTTTTTCATGCATTGGAGTTTATGTTTGTGTAAGGTGTAAGAAAGTGGTCCAGGTTCACTCTTGTTCATGTTCCTCTCCAGTTCTTCCAGCACCATTAGTTAAAGACACTGTCTTTTTTGCATTGGCTACTCTTTCCTGCTTTGTTGGAGCTTAGTTGGCCACACATCTGTGGGCCCATTTCTGAGTTCTCTATTCTATTCCATTGGCCTCTGTGCTTGTTTGGAGCTAATACCGTGCGTTTGAGGAGTCCAGCTTTGTAGTTCAGGCTAAAGTGCGGGATTGTGATGCCTCCCCCACTCTGGTTTTCTTTTTCAACCTTACTTTGGTTGTTCTGGGTCTTCTGTGGTTCTCTCCAAAGTTTAAGGATTGTTTGTTCTAGTTCTGTGAAAAATGCTGCTGTTGTTTTGATGGGGATTGTATTGAATGTACAGATTGCTTTGGGTAGTATTGACATTTTAACAATGATTGTTCTTGCAACCCATGAGCATGGAATATTTTCCAGGTTCTTTGTGTCTTCTTTAGTTTCTTTCATAAGTTGTCTATAGTTCTCAGCATACAGATCTTTTACCTCTTTGGTTAGGTTTATTGCTAGGTATTTTATGGTTTGGTGCAGTGGTAAATGGGATAGATTCCTTGATATCTCTTTCTAATGCTTCATGATTGGTGTATAAACATGCAACCTATTTGGGTGCATTGATTTTTTATCCTGCAGCTTTGCTGAATGAGTGTATCAATTCTTGCAGTTTTTTGGTGGAGACTTTCAGGATGTCCACATAGAGTATCGTGTCATCTGCAAACTGTGAAAATTTGTCCTCTTTGCCAAGTTGGATGCCTTTTATTTCATTTTGTTGTGTGATGTCTAATGCTAGGACTTCCAACATCATATTAAACAACAGTGGTGAGAGTAGAAATCCCTTCGTGTTCCTGATCTCAGGGGAAAAGCTCTCAGTGTTTCTCCATGGAGGAGGCTATTAGCTGTGGGCCTGCCGTTCATATGTGGCTTTTACGGTTTGAAGGTCTATTCCTCCTATCCGACTTTCTTGAGGGTTGTATTAAGAAAGGGTGCTGTATTTTGTCAAATGCTTTTTCTGCATCTATTGACAGGATCATATGGTTCTTATCCTTTCTTCTCTTCATGGGATGTGTCATGTTGATTGATTTGTGAATATTGAACCAGCCCTGCCGCCCAGGAATGAATCGCACTTGATCCTGGCGAATCATTCTCTTAATATACCATTGCATTATGTTTGCTAGTATCTTGTTGAGAAGAAGAAGAAGGATTAACTCTGCTTTAAATGTCTTCTAGGATTCCCCTGGGAAGCCATCCTGCCCAGGACTCTTATTTGTTGGGAGATTTTTAATAACTGATTGAATGTCTTCACGGGTTATAGGTCTGTTCACGTTTTCTATTTCTTCCCGTTTGGCTTTTGGTAGTGTGTTGGTGTCTAGGAATTTGTCCATGTCTTCCAGGTTGTCCAGGTTGTTGGCATATACTTTTTCATAGTATCCTCGGATTCTTGTTGTATTTCTGTGGTGTTGGTTGTTATCTCTCGTCTTTCATTTGTGATTTTATCTGTTTGGGCCTCTCTTTCTTCTTTTTGAGAAGTGTGCTAGGGTATTATCAATTTTGTTTATTTATAAAAAAAACACATCTCTTAGATTCATTGATGTGTGCAACCTTGTTTTTGGATTCCATAGGATTTATTTCTACTCTACTCTTTATTGTTTCTCTTCTTCTGCTGACGTTGGGCTTTCTTTGCTGCTGTGTTTCTAGTTCGTTTAAGAGTGAAGTTAGTTTCTGTATTTGGGACCATCCTTGCTTATGGAGATAGGCCTGGATTTCAATGTATTTTCCTCTAAGGACTGCTTTTGCTGCATCCCAAAGGGTTTGGATTGCGTGTTTTCATTTTCATTTGCTTCCTTATGGTTTTTAATTTCTTCCTTAATCGCCTGGTGGACCATTCTTTCTTGAGTAGGAAGTTCTGTAACCTCCATGCATTTGGAGGTTTTCCAATTTTTGTTCTTGTGGTTGATTCCAAGTGTCTGAGCGTTGTGATCTGAAAATATGTATGTTATGATCTCAGTCCTTTTATATTTGTGGAGGGCTGTTTTGTGACCCAGGATGTGATCTATATTGGAGAATGTTCTATGTGCACTTAAGAAGAATGTGCATTCTACTGCTGTTGGATGAAAAGATCTCAATATATCGGTGTTGATATCCATGTATATAAATGTATATATTAAGGCCAATATATATCTATGTATATCTGAGTACCTCTGATCCAATGGCACATTGGATCTGTGTTTCCTTACTGATTTTCTGCCTTGATGATCCACCTATTGCCATGAGTGGAGTCTTAAAGTCGTCTACAATCATGGTATTTGTATGTATACATTTATTCATGTTTGTGATTAATCGATTCATATATGTGGGCCTTTCACTTTGGGGACATAAACATTTGCAATTGTTAGCTCCTCTTGATGGATAGACCCCTTAATTATGATCCAATGCCCTTCTGAATCTGTTACTACAGTCTTTGGTTTAAAATCTAGTCTGTCTGATGGAAGTATGGCGACTCTAGCTTTCTTTTGACTTCTGGTAGCATGATAGGTGGCTCTTCATACCTTCACTTTGAATCTGGAAGTGTCCTGGCATCTAAAATCAGTGTCTTGTTGACAGCATATAGATGGATCTTGTTCTTTGGTTTTGTATTGTGTTTTATCCATTCTGATTCCCGGTGTCTTTTGATTGGGGCATTGAGTCCATTCACATTCAGAGTGATTAGTTAAAGATATGGATTTAGTGTCATTGTGTTATCTGAAGGTTTCATGCTTTTGGTGATGCCTCTGGTCCTTTGTAGTCTCTGCTAATTTCCACTCACAGAGTCGCCCCTTAGGATCTCCTGCAGGGCTGTTTTAGTGGTCATGAACTCCATTAGGTTTTGTTTGTCTTGGAAAGCTGTTCTGTCACTTTCTATTCTAAATGACAGCCTTGCTGAGGAAAGGATTCTTCATTGCATATGTTCCCAATTAGCACATTGACCGTTTCCTACCCCTCCCTTCTGCCCTGCCAAGTTTCTTTGGACAGGTCTGCTGCTACCCTTATGTGTCTTCCCTTGTCGATTAAGACCCGTTTGTCCCTAGCTGCTTTCAGAATTCTCTCTTTATCTTTGTATTTTTCCAGTTTCGCTTTGACATGTCATGGTGTTGAACTGCTTTTGTTGATTTGGATGGGAATTCACTGTGCTGCCAGGACTTGGATGCCTGTTTCCTTCCCCATATGAGGGAAGTTCTCAGCTATCTTTTTATCTTTTCCTATAACTGGAACCTCACAATAGATGCCTTTGTGTCTGCCCACACATTCTAAGATGGGACAGATTAATTTTTGTATTTTGTGTTTATTTGAAACAGAATTTTTCTCATTTGATATTGAAATCCCCAAAGGATTAAAAGTTGGATGTGAAAAAATTAGACCCCTTTGGTAAAATTGGTCATAACCTTGGGGTAGAGGCCCCTGTTCCTTCTGTGACACCACAGCCTGATGCCAGAAAAGACATGGTTGTTGCCCCTTTGGTGAAAACATAAAGCAGGAAATGCAGAAAGCTGGACAGTGACACCACAGAGGGGAAAACCGTTACTCACAACCCAACTCCAGAGAAACGTTTCCCAGGCCTCTCTTCCCAAAATACTCCAAAGTCCATGTGTTCCTGGGATGAAGAGCAAACACATGCAGGTCCAAAGGGAGGCAACCTCCATGGGTAGCAGTTGTCAGAGATGTGGGACGTTCCTGGAAGGAATTCAGGCAAATTTAACCCTATGGGGCAGTGCTGATCACCCTCAGATGGTGGTTTATGGTCTGGGGAGCAGCAGGTCCGTTGACAACATAAGGAAACCAAGCCCCAGGAGATCCACACTGAGAAGTCCTGACCTGAAGGGGAGCAGCTGTCCAGTACCAGGAGAGTTCATGGAGCCCAACTCATCTGGTATCAAGAGAGTCCAGAGCCCCGGTGGTCCGGTACTGGGAGAGCCTACAGAGCCCAGGGTCCTCCATTTCCCAGCCACCATGTCACGTCCCAGGCTGATGGCTCAGCTCTGCTTCCCTGAGTTCAGAGGGGCCTCATGGCAGGAGAGTGGGGTGCTCCAGGAGGTGGGATATGAGTTCCAGAATGCTGAGATACAGGCCTGATGTTAGGACAATCGAAAGTCAAGGGTACTGGGATGCTCACCTAGCTTGTTTTACTAGTGAACCCAGGTTGTGCTTAGTTTCCTTCGTTTCCACATCTGTGACTGGAGGAGATAACTTGGCCTTCTTGATGGGTTGTCTGTTGGATTCTCTGAGAGATGAGGTGGAATCATTGCCTGGTGCCTACAAGACATAAAGAGCCACCTGGCAGATTGCCACATGATGCTCTAGGGCAGGGCACTCCTGGAAGACCCTGCTCAGGTCTCTGTCTGGTTCCCACCTCTGGGAACATTCAGCATTGTCTGAGGAAATGGAGATGATCCCGGATGTCAGCAGGTGCTACACGAAGGAAGGCCAGCCATGGGAGGAGAGCAGGACACACCCTGTGCCACTTTAGAGGGCCCAGGCTGTTACACCCTCTGACCTCAGCCCAAAAAAATTCCCCTGCTGTGTGGACTTGACCTCCGTCATTCACTTCTTCACTCCCTCTCCCAGACAGTTCCTCATTCACTCACTTCTTCCTCATTCAGCAGGTGATCTCTGGTCCCTGCCATGTGTCCAGCACACTGACTCCATCCATGAGCATGACCTCAAGGGGTCACCACATGAGGCATCTTCCTTTGCAGAGTCTGTGCCTTCCTGTCCTCTGCCTCCTTTGACGAGGCTCAAGTCTGCTGTGTGACCGTGTCCCCCTGACCAGCTCTGTCCCCAGGGCTTGAGGTCCTCAGGATATCTGTGCTCCCATGCTGCCAGAAGAGGATGTGCCTGTGACTGTGGTGAATGACCAAATCCTCTTGCAGAGTTCAGGGTCACAGATGCGACTCTTCTGCAGGGGCATGTGGACTCTGGGGGCATGAGGTGTCATCAGCAGGACTGCAGAGCATTGCCAGCTTCAGTTTCCCAAATCCAGGACCAAGACCCTAACAGCACCTGCCACACACCCTTGTGCTGTCCAAGTGACAGTCCTGTTTCCCTGCTTGTAGCCTGCTCTCTTTGCATTTGATCATGTTCTGTCCGACTTAGGGAGGTGGGGTCCTTCTTCTGTGTGATAAGATTATAAACAAAGAACAGGGAGGATCCTGCCCTTGTGCAGAGTTGGATTCTCAATGTTTCTCTTGTCTAGAAATAGAGTGGATGCAGAACTGAATAAAAGAGTGGCTACTGTCAGGAAGCAGAAAAGAGCCCTGAGTAAGGGTCCTGGCTCTGTATTTTTAGCATCAAAAGGCTCACCAACATGATGTATGTATGTATGTATAGAAAGAATAAAAGGGTGATTATTAACCTATGTGTGTGAGAGAAAGGAGCTTTTTATGTTATGTGGTGTTAGGGTGTGGGTCAATATTAAAAAAAAAAATCCTGGCATCCAGCAGATGGCTGTTTATGGCAGGCATGAGACACATTGTCTGTTTATCTTAATTTACCTATTGATAAGACAGAGAATGCTACCTCAGAGTTAAGAAGGCAGGTTTCTGTTGCTAGTTAACTCTGGTCCAGGTGATTTCACCCTGTTAAGGCTGTCTTTATCCCTCTTTACCTGTATACCTATTCTGGAGCTTCCATCATCTGAAAGCAGCTTTCTGCTTTTGTACTATGCTGGGGGTGCTTTCGCCCTGTTTACTTAATCTTGGATGCTTTCACTCTGTGTCTTCCTATTCCTGTGTCTTTGTTCTATGCTGGGGGTGCTTTCGCCCTGCTTACCTCTTCTGGATGCTTTCATCCTGCGACTTCCTATTCCTCTGTCTTTTTGCATGCTCAGGGCGCTTTTGCCCTGCTTACCTAAACTTGGATGCTTTCATCCTTAGCCTTGTTAAACCATTGGTACAAGCTCAGGGATTCCTATACTCAATTCCCACAGTCCCACCTTTCTTTTTTTTTCTTAGTTTTCTCTAGTTTTTTGTTCACAGACTGTTATGACAAGTTCCTGGTCCTTCTTTTGTTTTTGGGTGGCTTGGCGCTTGACTCTGCAAAGATATAAAAAGAGACACGGTATAAGTATTCTGCTTCTCAGAGTTATCCAGAATTTTACATGTGTGCTGGCTGTGAGAAAAGATTTAAGTCATTCCACATTGCCCCTGAATCAGGCCATTCATTTCTAATTTGGTCGTCTGTGTATTGTAGCTGTTGGCTCAATGTCACAACCAAATTTCCTATAACGTTAGAGGCATAGAAAGGAAAAAAAAAAAAAAACACTGTAAAGGTGTGTATGGAAAGCATCCCAGGCCTGGGAGTGACTATAAGGAATGACAGTTATGCAAATATGCTGGTAGTTAGGGTCCTGGGGCAGTTTAGAGTGGAGGAACAAGGCCTTTTTCCAATAAATTCCACTGCAGCTTCAAAAGCTTCAAGGCAGGCCAAAGCTTGTCTATCAATAGAAATTTGGTTTATTAATTTTTGGTAGTATTGGCCACAAATTTAACGAGAACATTGGCTTTTTGATGCAGGCCAATTCCAGTGACAGTGGCAGAGGGGATAATGTTTACTGTTGCTAAGGTGCCCATGATTAAACGTCCAACAAATCATTTTTGCCTTACAGCTGAATACCAGTGTTGAACAAGCTTGGAAAGTGAGCCTCGTCCTGATGGATACATATAGGGCTCAGAGCTATTAACAGGAACCCAGACTGATACACACTAGGAACTAATAAAGAGGAGAAATTTAATTGGTAGAAGTTATATTTATTTACTCAGGACATAAACCCACCCATGGTGGTAGAAATGTTATACTTATTTTCTATTGGTTGGGTTTGTAAAGTGGAGGTAATAAAGAGAATGTAGGGAGAAGGAATGCAAATAGTGGCCCATGCAAATTGGTCATGGAGTCCCATGTTTGTTAATATGTGTATTTATATAAATTTCATCATGGCTAACACTATGAGTCAAGAAGGGAAGGCCTAGGTCTCAAAGATTAACAACCATTTTACATTTTCCTTTATGAGTAGAAATATAGGGCCAGACCAACCTCTGTCTTTCCAAAAAAAAATATTATTCTTACTAGATTGGTCGAAGGATATTGTCTTATTCGAATATTTTGTTTCAAGGTGACCTCTGGGACCCCAGTCAATTAAAGTCCAAGTGACCTAGCGAATATTATGCTCAGTCTCTCCGTATCGGGTTGTCCAAGGAATATTATTCCAGCAGTGGTATGAATACTTGAGACTAGAGCAAGCTAGAAGATTAGGAGTGTGAGATAAGTTTGTTTTTGAGGTATATCAAAATTTGTGGCTGAGAAAAATTTTAAATTGTCTGGCCTTGTAGAGGTTTTGAGCTGTACATGTAAATGCCAGTTGATTCTTCATTTGAGACAAGCACATAAGTTACTAAGTTTAGTAACACACCTAAGGAGGTTCTGAAGTAAGCCATCATTGTGGTCTGGTCATATAAAGCCAATGCTCTTGTTCAGCTTGGAAGGGTGGGTTAAGATTGGCTCCTCTCATGATCTCCATGTCATTATTGCTAATAGGTATATCCCCATCTAGGAGTGTTAAGCTTGTTACATATAGGTGTGTTATGTAGATGAGCATAATCTAAATATTGAGCTTGGCCTGGACAAATGAGGGGAAGGAGAAGAATCAGGGTTACCTGTATCGAATTCCTGTCCGTGATTGAGATCATGGCTATCAGATGCATTTCAGAAGTATATGCAATACCATTGTGTTGTAAGAGGATGCTTGCCTGGTTAGACAGACATTTGTGGCTTCCCAATGTTATATCAGGGACAAAGACTTGCATTTGCGAAGTGGCTTCAGGGTGAAGAGTCAATGAAGAGGGTTCTTCCAAAAAAGGGGGCATGGTTGCCCATTGAGACTCATTCTCTGGAAGTCCTGGTCATTTGGAAGATATCATGGTGGTCTCCACCATGCCATGTTACAGCTTTACCAACTGAGAGGGAACCCACAGAAGTCCAAGGAAGAACACAGTCCTAAAAGAACACAAGCATATCCTCACCCCAGGTGGAAGTTTAGTGGGCCCAGTCTGTGTGGGCCCCCCTCCAGGGGTTTTGTATAGCACCATAGGATGAGAAGCTTTCTCTGATTTTGAAGAATGTGGCATAGCTGTGGTTAGTCCTTGAGGATTAAGACGTTAAAATGTAAGAATAATCATAGCACAAAAAGGAGCTGAGGTTGTTATGCAGACAACCAAGGTATCCCCCCCTATTTTGACATATATTTGAGCTTATTATGTGCTCATTTTACAATTGCTTCACCTTATAGATTAAAAGAAATGCATAATTCTGACCAAGCCTTAAGTAAACAACTCAAAAGGGCATGCTATTCTGTTTTTTTAAACCCTATTTGTTAAGATTGTGTTAGTTAATTAATTAATTTATTTATTTATTTATATCTTTAACAAAAATATGTTTTTATTTTCATATTTATTTTTACATATCTCTTACTCTTTTATACACAGAATGACTTTCTTTATTTACATTAGCCTAATTACATTTAGCAGAATTTTAAAGCTTAGAGAACTTAGTCTCTAGTTAAAACTTAGTAGTAACATTTGTGAACTCTGCTATATCAGAAATTTTGTAGGTGGCAGACTTATGAAGCACAAATTATATTTTTAATAGATTTTAGTGACCTTAGGTTTTGTTTTGTTTTGTTTTGTTTTCCATAGAAACCCATAGCACAAATCTATATTTACTAAGCAATGCTTCAACCTTCTATTTGTTGTGGAAGAGACCTCAATGTCCAATGGATTTAACTTAATTTATCATTTAAATAAAAACTAAAGTGTAAGGATACCAAAGTCCCGGAAGGGCATTTAAACAATTACCCATGAAAAGTAGAGATAGACAAAGTTAACGGTTCCTTTAAGTTATCCTTTTGCTAACAAATTGGAACACAGATAACATGAGCTAATTTGACCTTCAGTAAACCTTAGTAGAATGAATGAATATTTATTAGTCAATTCTGATCTTTATTTTTTAATTTTTTTTTCAACGTTTTTTATTTATTTTTGGGACAGAGAGAGACAGAGCATGAACGGGGGAGGGACAGAGAGAGAGGGAGACACAGAATCGGAAGCAGTCTCCAGGCTCTGAGCCATCAGCCCAGAGCCTGACTCCGGCTCGAACTCACAGACCGCGAGATCGTGACCTGGCTGAAGTCGGACGCTTAACCGACTGCGCCACCCAGGCGCCCCTCAATTCTGATCATTTAAAAGAAATGAGCCCTGGGTGTTGTCTGCAAATCAATTTGTCAATCAATTATATTAAAATAAATAAAATGCATGTCTATCCTAATTTTATTTCATTTGTGTCCTCTTAAAAGTTTACCATTGTCACTTTTTTCCTGTGGAAGCAGTGAGGAAATCTGAAGTGAGTGGTGAAGTCTAAGGGGGATATTTTTTGCTCTTTGACAATGTGTAGGTAGTAGGTAACGTTGCTTGAGACACTGAAGAGCCAGATATGCAGACCTCACCCCAGGTGGTGCAGAAATTGTAGGAGGGGGAAGGGAAGGCAGAAAAAGGGAGGTGCCACCAAGTAGCCTGGAGGCAGACAAAGGCACAGAGGGTAGAGAAAGAGTTCTCATGGTCCCAAAGCCTGTCAGCTCAGATAGATGAGCAGGTACAGATTTTTGTTTTGTTTTATTTGGTTTTGCACTAGTGGATTAGGCAGTCCATGTCAGGCCAGAGAAGACAGGGATATTCGCCAAAGCAAAAGGAGTTTCAGCGGCTGCTAGTGAATATTCCTTAAAGTCTCCATCCAGAGGTACACTAATCAGAGACAATTGGCTCTATTCATTATAGTCATTGCCCCAGGAAATGAATGAGAGAGAAGCTCACACATAAAGTTAGATATTGGGAGAAACGGGGAGAGACAGTTAGAGTCCCCTTCAATAGGGATGGCCTGTGTAGAATATGACACACTATTTTAGTGCATTGTTGTTTGACAATTATTCAAAGCTGGGCTAGCTGCCTTAGTTGGGAATAGTGTCCTGGGCCAGAAAATTGTTGAAAAGACACCAGGATAGCAGCATCAAAGTTATGCATGACATGAGTCACACAAGCATATAAAACTCTTGAGCATACACAGAATGGACGGCTGGGGTCAAAATCATTTTCATAAGAGAGCCCCCATCACAGGCAGACATGGAATAAGTGCCACAAATAGGTTTTAAACTGATGACTTTAAAAGTGCTGTGGAGACCATTCAACTGAACTGATTTCTGCAATTCTTTTACTATTTGGGAGAGCAGGACTTCATGGACATATTGCCCATTTTGCCTGACAGTGTGAAATGGCTGGAAGTCACCGGCCTTATGGGCATCCTTAATGTACTTTTGCATTGGGGTGAGGACTTTATCAGAGCTAGTCGGTGAGGTTTCTGGACGCTCAATATCTTCTAACCCTTTTGAGTCGGGGGAGGAGTATCTTTTGGCTGTAAAGGCACCAAAGGCACAGGCTGACTATAAAAGCTTAGTTTATTTCCCCTCTCTTTTGGGTAATTCTACATGTTCATATACATCGTCTGAACTCAAGGGGTGAAGGGCAGCATGGACAAGGGACTGAGTGAGGATTACCTCGGGGTTCGGGCATTAGCCTCCTCAGAATGTTGAGCTTTTAATGTTTTCTGTACTCATTCCCAGATATCCAGATCATAAGTTCCTTGTTTGGGGAACCAAGTGCATTGTTGCTTGTTAATCATTTATAACTTAAGGAGTGCTTTCTGATTGAGTATATTGGTGAACCTATCCCAATGATTGTAAAATATGAATGTTATTATTTCTGCTCTGGGGATAGGAAGTCTCCCATAAAAATTCTCCCAAAAGTCCCATGGCAGCAAATCCTAATATAGTTTCACTTTTCTCTGACCTCATCAGGGAAAGATTGAGGTCTGATGCATTTTTTTGTAGAGATCTTTAGTCATTCTGCAGAGTTCTGCTGTCCTTGAGTTGTGTCAGCTTCTGGCTATGTTCACTTCTAATCACGTTGACTTCTAGTCACATCAGGGTCACCATCTGTCACAGACTTTGAGTCTGGAGTTCTCTCTTGTCCTAAATTTTCCCTCCTCATTTTTCTTTCTTTCTTTTTTTTACTTTCTTTATTTATTATGAATAGAGAGAGAGAGAGAATGAGTGGGGGTGGGGCAGAGAGAGAGGCAGATAGAGAACCCTACGTGGGCTCTGTGCTGACAGCAGAGAGCCCAATGAGAGGCTCAAACCTATAAACCACGAGATCATGATCTGAGTTGAAGTCAAATGCCCAATGGACTGAGCGCCCCAGGCAACCCTAAGTTTTCTCTCAGTAAATAATCAACATTACTTTAGGATACAATTACTTCTTTTTTTCCTCAAGAAAAAGTACATCTTCTTTTCTTTTACTGAAAGCAAAGGTTGGGCCCTGGTGATAAAATGACAATTCAACACTTCAGGACATTTTGTTGCTGTGGCCAAGACTGTTTACATTAATAAGTCCTTTTTTCTGGAAAACTCAATGGAAGCCACAGGCACAAAATCAGTGATTTGCAGAGACAACAGTGGGAAAGGAAAGCAGGAACAAAAAATCAAGCTAATTCTGACTCAGCAACAAGCCACCTGCTCCCTCTGCCCACTGTGCCTGCACCATAACCCCAGATGACGTGTTTGCTCTTCAAGGTGTCAGGAGAAAGGGACTGGGTTTTCATTTAGTAGTTAATTCTGGGGACCTCAGTCCAAGGACACCTTGTGCCTTGTGCCAGCAGTGCACGGTTGAGTGTGAGGAAGAGACAGGCTTAAAGCTAAGGTCCTAAATTTGTGATGCTCCTCCATGATCCTTCTCCTCATGCATGCTTGACCGTGGTGGGATTATGGTTCTGAAAACTCAGAAATGTTAGAGCCCTGAGGAAGCCATGGGTTCCCTGGAGCCCTGGTCATGGCCAAATATCTTTCATCCTGAGGATGGAGTCTCCATGATGGTGGACAGGTCGAGAGCTGTCACCACACCCCATCTCCAAATCCTATTTCCTGAGATTTCCTTTGGCCCCTTCACTGACTGCACTGAGGGCAAGGAGTCCAGGTCCTGGTGCTGATGCTGACTGTGCTGTAAATTCCACAAGGACCGTTCTAGGTGTGTTAGGGGGTGCTGTAGGTGGAGGAGTGATGAGGGGCAAAGGACAAACCTGGTTCTAGGCATGTGAGCCTCTTATTTTGGCTCAGTGCTGCCACAACCCCTTTCTTCTGGAAGAGGACACCAGGAGCCAGAGGCTACAGTGCAGATCTTAGTATGTGAGCAGGCTGCCCAGCCCCAGAAACCCCTCACTTACAGCTGCCCAGTTGCCTGGTCTCAGCCCCACTTAGGCTGCAGAGCCACAAGGCATCCAAGACGTTTCTTAAATGATCACTTGGTTGAAGAGATGTAGGAGCAGATATGGGGACAGGGAGGGAAAATTCAACTTGTATAAAAAAAGGCAGTGGAGTAGTTAAAATAGGTACCTGTTGATTTCAGAAGTTGAGAAGCCAGTTAACCTACCATTCCACCCACTTTTATCCCAATCTCATTTTATGCTCAGTGGCTTACGTTGGAGGAAGCTGAATGCCTGCGGCATGGGGACATGCCTGCTCCTGGGCTGTCTTGTCTGGAGACAGAGACTTCTCCAACCTCATGCTGTGTCTTCAGTATTCTCACAGCCATCCTGGCTGGAAGAACTTCCCTTACAGCTTCCAAATCCACCTGCAAAGCAAAGAGGTTGTGTCCTGTATGGTCACCATGTGCTCCTGCAGAATTTTGGGCAGATGTAATTCCTGCATCCCCCAAGGCCAGCCACACAGAGGTTCAGGGTGCCCTGGGGGTGACCTATCTGCCCCTGAACCAGTGGCCTAAGTGAGCCATTATGCAGAGCAGTCCATACAGAAGGCTGAAGTCGCTCAGGATGCAGAAGCTGAAGGTTTGGCACAGACCCCAAAGTGGGACACGATGATACCAGTGACCACCACACCCCACCTGTTGCCCTAAGGAGCATGGGCTGGTAGGTGCCCATGGGCAGTGCCTACTTGATGTCTGTGTGAGGAACCCGGAGTCTGAAATGTGACCCATATATGTGGTCCTGGGCCTTTCAGAGCTGTGGCTTTACTCCCCACCCCCTACCATGCTGTCCTGAGGCTCCATCTGCCCTGAGTCTTGTATCCATTTAGATTTAATGCATGGTTTACCCAACAACAAATCAATCCCACTCTGGGTTCAGGGTAGTTCTCTATCCTGTTCACAAGGACAATGCGTGAAGGCATTTAATAAAGATTGTGAGGTTAGTGGAGCCCTTGGATGAAGAGCTGCTGTTCAGATATTACTCCATATTTCATAGAACTAGATTCTATTAGACTGTATATTTCAATTATAGCTCAGGGGCTGGATGTAGAGTACTGAGTGATGGATTAGTTTGTGAAGGGAGACCTACCCTGAGCGTTTACTAGGGAATGTGAATGTCCCAAGCACATGGATGTGGTGAGGAGCACTCCAGGGGAAATAGATAGTGACAGAGTGGGTGACTGCAGGATTGGGGGACCCTGTTGGGTAGGGTCAAACAAGTAACATGTGTCTTGGAATCCACATGGCCACGGTTCAGGGCCAGGGTGGAATACATGGGATTTTCTCAGCTTTCACTCAGGCTACCACAGGGAGAACAGCTGCACAGGCAGAGAGAAACAAAGCCAGGGACATGAGTGTGTGCAGGAAGGTTGTTTATGAAGACACATTGGTTGTGGGCATGAGCAGGCAGAATGGAGCCATTTGATGAATTGGAGTTGGGATGACCATCACCACGAATTTGTATAGCAACTCCCCACAGTGCTTTCTTCATTTTCACAGCAGAAAACAGGGGTCTACAAAGGCTTATACAAGTTGAGGTGCAGCCATGCTCTGCTTCAACTTGACTGTATTGTGATATTCTCACAACCCTGTTTCTGGTGAGTCTACCTGGAGCAGCCCTGCACCTGTGCCTGGATCAGCCCCTCCATCCCTCCACCCTGCAGTATAAACTTCCCACTGCTGCTACACTCAGGAGTACAGCATGAACAAGCTGAAGTACTCTTCAGTTTTCCCGTGTGGAATTGAAGTGTCTGACTTTGAAAAGTGTTTAAGGACCTCACTTCAACATTGGTGAGCATATGCCACGTCATAACAGCTTTTTGGTATCATTTGAATAAACCCCTAGTAGTGTAATTGATGGGTCATAGGGTAGTTCTGTTTTTAATTTTCTAAGGAAACTGTATACTGTTTATCAGAGTACTGCATCAGTTTCCCTTCCCACCAACAGTACAAAACGATTACCCTTTCTCTCCCACCTTGACGACATCTGTTGTTTCCTGAGTTGTTAATTTAAGAATTTTGTTCAGGTGTGACATGATATCTCATTGTGGTTTCGATTTGTATTTCCTTGATGATGAATGATGTTGAGCTTCTTTTCATGTGAGCATTAGCTCTCTGGATGTCTTCTTTGGAAAAATGTTTATCTGTGTCTTCTACCCATTTGTTCAATGGATTGTTGTGTTTTTATTGGTTTTTTTTGTTTGTTTTTAATTTAGGTGGGTGTCTGATAAGTTCTTTGTAGATTTTTGGATACAAACTCTTTATCAGATATGTTATTTGCAAAGATCTTGTCCCATTTCTTCAGTTTACTTTTAGTTGCTGATTGTTTCCTTTGTTGTGCAGAAGCTTTTAATCTTGATGAAGTCCCAATAGTTCATTTTTCCTTTTATTTTCTTTGCTTCACTGACATGTCTAGTAAGAAGTTGCTGTAGCAGAGGTCAAAGACATTGCTGCATGTGTTCTCCTCTAGGATTTTGGTGGTTTCCTGTCTCAAAATTTGTTTTTTCATCCATTTTGAATTTATTTTTGTGCATGGTGTAAGAAAGTGATCCAGTTTCATTTTTCTGCATTTCACTGTACAGTTTTCTCAAAAACATTTGTTGAAGAGATTTTTTTAATCTTTATTTATTTTTGAGAGAGAGAGACAGAGCACGAGTGGGGGAGGGACTCATAGACATAAAGAGAGAATCTGAAGCAGGCTCAGGGCTCTGATCTGTCAGCACAGAGCCCGATATGGGGCTGGAACTCATGAAAGGTGAGTTCATGACCTGAGCCAGTTTCAGATTCATAAATGATTGAGTCACCAAGGCACCCAAGACTGTTTTTTTTTCTTCCATTAGATAATATTTCCTGCTTTCTTGAAGATGAGCTTACTATATAGTTGAGGGTCCATATCTGAGTATTGTATTCAGTTTCAGTAATCAGTCTGTGTGTATTTTTGTTCGAGTACCATACTGTTTTCATGACTTCAGCTTTGGAATATAGCTTGAAATCCAGAATTGTGATGCCTCCAGTGTTCTTTTTCTTTTTCAGGATTGCTTTGGGTATTCAGGGTCTTTTGTGGTTCCATACAAACTAGGATTGTGTGATCTAGCTCTGCATAGAATGCTGGTGGTATTTTGTTAAGGATAGCATGAATGTGTAGGTTGATTTGCATAGTCGTTTTCAGATTGATGTGGGTGGTAGTGTTCAGAATATATACCTCTTTAGTTAGGTGTATTCCTAAGAATAATATGTTTTCTGGTGTAATTGTAAATGGGATTGATTCCTAGATTTATTTTTCTGTTGTTTTGTTACATTGTATAGAATTGCAACAAATTTCTGCGCATTGATTTTATATCTTGCAACTTTGCTGAATTTATGGATTTGTTCTAGAAATTTTTTGGTGGAGATCTTTTGTGTTTTGAACATAGAGTAGCATGTCATTCACACATAATGGAATTTTGACTTCTTCCTTGCCAATTTATATGACCCTTATTTCTTCTTGTTGTCTGATTGCTGAGGTTAAGACTTCTACTACTTATTAATTAGTAATGGTGAGAGTGGGCATCCTTATCTTGTTCCTGAACATAGGGGAAAAGCTCTGGGTTTTTCCTCAATGAACGTGAAATTAGCTGAAGGTCTAATTAGCTAGACTAGGGATTAGTCTAGCTTTTTGATGTTGAGGGATTTTTCATCTACCCCTACTTTGTTGTTGTTGTTGTTGTTGTTGTTGTTGTTGTTGTTTTTAATCAGGAATGGATGCTGTACTTTGTCAAATGCTTTTTCTGCATCTGTTGACAGGATAATATCATTTTATTCTTTCTTTTATTACTGTGGTTCTATCACTTTCATTGGTTTGCAAATATTGAACCAGCCCTGCAGTCCAAGAATAAATCCCTGATCATGGTGAATAATTCTTTTAATGTACTCTTGAATTCAATTTTCTAGTATCTTGTTGAGAATATTTCCATACATGTTTATCAGGGATATTGGCCTGTAATTCTTCTTTTTAATGGGGCCTTTGTCTGCCTTTGTAATCAAGATCATATTGGATTTATAGAATGAGTTTCAAAGTTTTCTTTCTGTTTCTATTTTTTAAGAAAACCTCTTTTTTTAATATGAAATTTATTGTTAAGTTGGTTTCCATACAACAGCTAGTGCTCATCCCAAAAGGTGCCCTCCTCAATACCCATCAATTACGATTCTATTTTATGGAATAGTTAGAGAAGGATAGGATTCTTTAAATATATGGCAGAGTTCCCCTGGGAATTGATCGGGCCCAGGACTCTTGTTTGTTGAGAAGTTTTTGATACTGATTCAATTTCCTTGCTCGTTGTGGGTTTATTTTAATTTTTGATTCCTTACTATTTCAGTTTGGAAGTTGGTAAGTGTCTAGGAATGTGTTCCTCTTCCACATTGCCCGGTTTTTTGGCATATTCTTTTTCAGAGCATACCCTTATAATTATAACAACTTTGTTATAATTAACTTTAAACTTTATCCTTGTCATACTTGCATGTATGTTTCTGCATCATACACCATCTGTTACTTCAGTGGTGACTTTTTTCCTGTAAACAACCAAATATGCTGCATATGCATGACTTGTACTCTAAGACATTCTGTAAATATCAAAATTACAGAGAAAATTAAAAGATCAATGATTGCCCCATTTACAAGAAGAAACAGTGTTGAATATTTGGAATACAGGGGACTTTTAGGACAATGGGGACACTGTGTATGATTCCAAAATGGTGCATAAAAACAACTATCCATTTCTCCAAATCCACACAATGTGCAACACCAGAAGGGAACAATAAGGTAAACTCTGGAATTTGGGTGATTATGATGTGCCAAAGCATGTTCATCAATTGTAACAGATTGTACTACTCCAGTAGGGGATGGGTATATGGAGGAGGCCATGCATGTGTGGAAACAGAGTATATCTGTAGCTTTATCTCAAATTTTCTGCAAAAAAATAATTTGGAAATTTGAAATGTTTACAAAGCATAAAATTTACTACATAATCAAAGTGAAGAAAAGTCTACTTGCACCGTTTGCCACTTGATCATAAACAATGCCACCAAAGACAGTCCCAGAATTTTCTGGTTGCAAAATTTAAAATAAAAAAATACACCATCTAGAAAGATAAACTAAGAAAAAAAATAGAACTATTAATGAATTCAAGAGCAGGTTCTTTAAAAAGATTTTCAAAAATGATGACTCAATTGGAAAATAGATAAAACTCAGAAATTGTGCTAGACTTCCCAAAAAAAGAGAAGACAAATAAATGAAACCATAAATGAATGAGGAGAAATAAGAACCAACAACATATAACAAATGGGAGAATTATAAGACAATATTATTAAAAATTATATGCAAACAAATTGAACAATATGGAATAAACTGATAAATTATGAGAAACATACAATCTTCCAAACTGAATCAGGAAAAATAAAACATTTGAACAGACCAATGATTTGTAATAAAATTGAATCATTAAACAAACAAAAAAAAATCTCCCGAAAAGCAAACTCCAGGGATTTCATTAGCTATAACGTCCATCACGTTTGCAAGTCTTCTGATCCTAATAAATACAGAGCAAGGACCTTTACTCGGGTTCTTTTCTCCTCCTGGACATTAGATACTCTTGTATTCAATTGTGGGTCCGCTCTCTTGATTGACAAAAAACAATCTCCAGAATCCAAATCTGTGAAAGAGTAAGACCTCCCTATTCCTTGTTTACAACCCTGTCACACAGAAGGTGGCCCCCGACCCCTCAAGTCAGGACAGATGATAATCAAATGCAAACAGAGCAGGCTACAAGCAGCACAGTGACACATATGGGGACTGTCACTTTGACCGCACAACGGTGTGCGTCAGGTGCTGTTAGAATCTTTTTCTTGGATGTGCGAAACTGAAGCCAACAATGTGCTGCATTCTCGCTGATGACTCCTCATGGCCCCGAAGTCTAACTAACTAAGCAGAAGAATAGCATCTGTGACCCTGAGGTCGGCCAGATGGCTCAGTCCTTCCCCACAGTAGCAACCTCTCCTGGCAGCTTGGGAGCACGGACACCCAAGGACCTCGAGCCCTGGGAACACAGTTGGTCTGGGGCACATTGTCACCCTGCAGACCTGAGCCTTGTCAGAGGGGAAACAGCACAGGAATGTACAGACTCTGCAAAGGAAGATGCCACATGTGGGGACCCCGTTGGGTCACTGATGGAGTCACCTTGCAGGGCACAAGACAGGGACCAGAGGTCACCAGCTGAATTAGGAGAGGGGGGAGTGAATGAGGGAGTGAATGGGAGAGGCAGTGAGGAAGTGAATGAGGGAGGGTCAGGTCCACACAGCAGGAGACTTTGTGTGGGGTGAGGTCAGAGTATGTAATCCCCGGGCCCTGGAAATTGGCACAGGATGTGTCCTGCTCTCCTCCCATGGCTGACCCTCCTTCACATGGGAATTGCTGACATCCTGGATCATCTCCATCTCCTCAGGCAATGATGAATGTTCCCAGAATCTGGGTACTAGGCAGAGGCCCGAACAGGGTTTTCAGGAGCCTGTTCCCTGGATAATCCTGTGACAGCCTGCCATGTGGCTCTTTTGTCCTCCAGGCACCAGGCAATGATATCAGCTCATCTCTCAGAGATTCCAACAAGCAACCCATCAAGAAGGCCAAGTTATGTCCTCTGGTCACAAATGGGTAAACTGAGGCTAATAGCACAGCCTGGGGTCACTAGTAAGACAAGCTAGGTGAGGCTCCCCACTGCCTTGACTTTGGATTGACCTAACCTCAGGCCTGCACCTCATTATTCTGGAACACAGGTCCCTCCTCCTTGGGCACCTCATCCTCCTGCCATAGGGTCCCTCTGAATACAGGGGAGCAGAGCTAACCCATCTGCCTGGGACATGACATAGTGGCTGGGAAGGGAGGACGCTGGGTTCTGTAGGCTATCCGTGTGCTGGACCACCTGGGCTCTGTGGTCTCTCCCAGCAACAGACCGGCTGGGTTCCATGGAATCTCCTGGTACTGGACAGCTGCTCCCCTCAGGTGAGGACTTCTCACTGTGGATCTCCTGGGCTTGGTTTCCTTATTTTTTCACTTGGGCTGCTGTCCCCAGACCATAAACCTGACCATCTGAGGGTGACCAGCACTGCCCCCTTAGGGTTTCATTTTCCGGAAGTCCTGCCAGGGACATCCCACATCTCTGACAACTGCTCCCCATGGAGTTCGCCTCTCCTTGGACTTGCATGTATTTGCTCTTCATCCCAGGAACACCATGACTTTGGAGCATTTTGGGAAGAGAGGCCTGTGAAACCTGTCTCTGGGCTTGGGCTGTGAGGAATGTTTTCCCCTCTGTGGTGTCCCTGCCCAGCTCTATGCATTCCTCTCTTTCTGTTTTTGCCATAGGAGGAACAGCCATGTTCTGTCTGGCATCAGGCTGTAGTGTCACAGAATGAACATGGGTCTCTACCCCAAGGTTATGACCATTTATACCAAAGGAGTCACATTTTTTCACATTTTTCCAATTTTTAATCCATTGTGGATTTCAATATCAAATGAGAAAAAATCTATTTCAAATATACACAAAATACAAAAATTAATCTGTCCCATCTTGGAATGTGTGGGCAGAGACAAAGACATCTTTTGCGAGGTTCCAGGTATAGGAAACATCCAGAGTAGGTAAGGAAAAGAGAGAGAATGGAGATTAGTGGTTCCCAGAGGCTGGATGGGTAGGTCAATGGGGAATGAGGGCTCTGGGTACATGGTGTCCCTTGGGGACTGAGATATTCTGCAACAATATTGTGTGCTGTGGTTGCAGAGGTTGTGAGTGTACTCAATGCCCAGGAATTGTACAATCTCAATCATGTAAACAACTTTTTAAATTAATAATAAAGACTATACAAAACACAAAATGATAAAATAATAGTTGAAATATAGCAGAAGGAAAGCACAAATGGGGAGTGGAAGAAGCATTCTGCTGGGGTGTTGGGCAGGGGCAAGGCAAGAACAGGACCAAGGGCAGGGGCAGGGGTAATGACACAAACAGGGGCAGGAGCAAGGTCAGGGGCAGGTAATGTGGGAGGGCTGGGGACAGGAGCAGGAACAGGTACAGGGGCAGAACAATGGCAGGGGTAGGAAGAGGAAGAGGGGCAGAGGCAGTGGCAGGCGCAGGAGCTGGAATAGGAGCAGGAACAGTGGAAGCAGCAGAGGCAGGAGCAGGAAGAGTGTCAGGAACAAAAACATTGTCAGGAGCAGGGGCAGCATCAGGGACAGTGTCAGGAGCAGGAGCCGGAATAGGAGCAGGAATAGGGTCAGGAGCAGAGGCAGGAGCAGAGGCAAAATACGGAGCAGGAGCTGGTTCACTGTGCACAGTTGCTGGCTGTCCCTGCACAGGTGCCAGGCCATCTTCTGGCTCCTGGACTCCTGCAGGAGTCCCTCCAAAGAGCGCCTCTCCCTACAGAGCTGCTGATGCCAGAGATGGCGTTGCCTCAAGCTCTGGAGACACAGTGGCTTCTGCTCCTGCAGCTGACTCTTCAGAATAAAACAGAGTGACATTTGGAGAAAGTCTAAGTCCCCAGCTGAGAGATGAGAAAGATCACCCCCATGCCTGCCTCTCCAGGTCCCTTTGCAGGCACAGAACACACCCCTGAGCCTCCCAGAGAAGCTACAGCCAAGAACCCGCACCAGGACCTCTTTCCTCCTGCAATCCACAGCTGGGTACTCTGAGGTCAGTTTTTGCTCCTATCCCCCACCACGACCTGGGGGCTCTTCCCTGGGTGACCAATCTCTGACTGGCCCCATACACCACCATCACCCACCCTCAGCCTTCTCACCCTCTGGCTCTGCCTACGTGGGCTCTAGCTCCTGGACCAGCATCTGGTGGACCATTGTCCTCTGCAGTGGTCTAGACTGTGACCACTCCAGGCAATCTCCAGGCCCTGTTTCTGGAGACTTCTAATTGGTCACTTTCTCCCTGTGTCCAGGGTGGCCCTCCTGGGTGGACACATGGGCACCTCAACAGGGCAGACTGAGCATGGGTCTGCCAGCCACTTCCTCATCTCATCTGTAGTCTTCTGTAAAGGCTTTGAATAGCAGCTGGCCCAGAGGTATCACAGACCTGCTCGAACATCTTCAGGGTCCTTCTGTCTTCTCCCACTGCTGCTCCCAGATTGAACACTGACCTCTGCACAGCCCTGCACCCAGGATGCAGTGACATACAACTTCAGGGCTCAGGATGAACTTTGGGGACAAGAGAAGGCCCTAGAACACCCTGTCCCTCTCAGCCAGCCTTGACCTGGGTTGTGAGCATGACGGCCCACTGGGCATCTGACCCCTCTTCAGACTGCACTTGCTCAGGTGGGCCCTCCACACATTACCCTTACTTCCACACATACACATACACATGGGGAGGGGAAGAGGGGCCACACAGATCAGTAAGAGAGGTAACAGGTTTGACTGGTCAGAACTGGGACTCCCTATGTTACCTTTGGGTCTTTCCAAGCTAGAATCCAGAGGCGCCCAGTATGAGACATGACACAGTGTCACCAGGATCGGGAAACAGTGTCACTGTTGGCTCTCCTGAGCCATTAGCCTCGTGTCCTGGGCACACAGCAGGAGAGCATGTTGCTTATGTGCAGGTTTCCAAACAAATAAGCCCAGCAGGACGCTGTCTCCAGAATGTGGGTGCCTGGTTACCGGGTTCTGAATTCTGTTGTGCTCTGCTCTCAAGGAAGTGAGGTCACTGCCTGGGGTCCCCTTGCTGGGCTTCCTCCTCATACAAGAGCCACTCCCTCAGGCTGAAAAAGGGCTCCACTCCACCCCATGCCCTGTCCATACAGGGACACCAACACAACTCCCTCAAAGCCCCCAGGAGGCCTGGGTGCAGCCAGTACCCCAGCTTTGAGGATACAGTGCTGGCTTGAGGCCAGGCTCCTTCTCCCAAGCAGAAGTGTGACCCTGCACAAATTCCGTCCTTCTCAGGGCCTCCCCAGTCTCGCCATCTCCACTGTGTGGTCATTCTGGCATCTACTTCTAGGGACACCACTAGGGGATCTGCCTATAGAGATGCCCCATACCTGCTATCACATGAGGCTCATGCACACACTTAGCCATGGAAAGGTGAGAAAGAGGTGGACACAGCATGGAACACACTCAAAAGGGCCTGGGTCTGCTCTGGGGTCTAGATACAGCCATCATTTCCTGCCTGGTTCCCAGGCCCGGTTGGAAAGTTGAAATGAACTCGTTCAGGTCTTGTCCCCACCTGACACACACTTACGTGGTCTCTCCCATGATATTTGGGCTCAAGTCCCAGTGCCTCCTCTGGGCCAATGTTATGGGCAGTCCCTATAGTGTCTCCTAGCATTCCTGAATCCTGGTCACACATTCCTGTCATGCCCTCCCCTCCTGGGTGGGTGGCCCATGTGACTTGGTTCTAAGGGATAGAAGAGAATGGTGGGGTGTCATTTCCAAGTTGCTTTATGCGGGTCTGTGGTTTTTCCTGGTTTCCTCTCTCCTGGGTCCATGCTTTGTCTCTGCCTCAGACTGTCTCTGCATCTCCACATGAACAGAGCCTGGGGGATTCAGGTTCCATGTGAGAATTCTCAGAATCCTCCCTGGTGCCCTGTCTCCCACCCCTGTCCTGGTGTTTAGGTTACTCATGAGGTATACTCCTGCATTCAGCCCTGCCTTGGAAACACTTCCTAAGGAGGAGCTGAGACTCCAGCAAGGAGGCTCGTGACCTTGGTCCCCACACTGACATCCACTGCTCTGCCACAATCTGCAAACCAAGGTCCTCAGTCCTCCAAGTCCCGGGTTGTCCTCTGCTCATGACTTTTAGGGAGTAGAAAGCATTTTCATAGGATGGGATATATGCACTATATTCTCTAGATCCATCCTGTTATTGCAAATGGCAAGATTTCCTTCTTCTTTAAACAGTATAATGCTAAGAAAAATAACCCAGAAAAGGCAAATTCCATTTTATTTCACTCATATGCAGAATTTAAGAAACCAAGCAAATTAATAAAAGGAGGAAAGGAGAAACAGTCCAAGAAACAGACTTAACTCTCGGAAACAAACTGTTGGGACACCAGAGAAGAGGTGGGTGGGAGATTGGATAATATGGGTGATGGGGATTAAGACTATATATATTTTGAACACTTTTGGAATCTGAAATATTTTGTAATTAATGTTGAAAATGTAAAAATGAAATGTATATTTCCTTCACTTCTAATTGCTTAGAGGAAAAAAATTCTCTAGAAACAGCAAGTAAAGGATGATGGAAGTTTAATGTCAGAGAGCGGATATTTACAAACACGGCGACTGAAAGTGTATACTTATATTTATTTTCAAATGAGAATACCTTCTTATAATCTACCTAAGACTCCTTCTTTTTCAGTGTAACTTAAATCCAAAAATCATTCACCATCATGTGTCTTGAACCTGTGAGGGTGTGAGAAGCCCGATTGAAATGTTTTAAATTGTGTTCAGTGAAAATTTCCTTTTAGATAGTAACATAATACCATTTAAACAAACAAACAAACAACAAAATAATGACAAATGACACAAACAAATGGGAAGTTATACGATCCTCATGAATGGAAGAATTAATATTGATAAAATATACATATGACCAGAGTAACCTAGAGATACAATGGACTCCGTATCAAAATGCTAATAGCGTTTTTTCACAAAAGTAGAATAAAGAATACTAATATTTGAATGGAACTACAAACAAATCCAAATAGAAAGCAATTTCGAAAAAAAAAAAAAGAACAAAGCTGGCGGCATCACAATCTCAGATTTCAAGGTACACTACAATGATAAAAAACACAAAACATCATGGTATTGGCACAGTTATATAGATCAATGAAACTGAATAGAGACCCACACTTGTATGGTCAATATATTTACATCATTAGAAAATTGAAAAGATACATGCAAAAGAAAGCACCTTCGTTATTTCTTAATTATATATAAAATAACATCAAAATGTACTTAAGACCTAAATGTGAGACCTGAAAACCATTTATATATTTTTTAATTTTTATTTAAATTCCAGTTAGTTTACATATAGTGAAATATAGTTTCATACATACCATATAATGACTCAAGATTTCCATGCATCACACAGTGATCATTCCGAGTTCACTTCTTAATCCCCATCACCTATTTACTCCATTCCCCACTGACCTCCCTCTTGGTAACCATCAGTTTGTTGTCAATACTTAGAGTCTGTGTTTGGATTTGCCTCTTTCTCTTTTTCGTCATTTTCCTAATTGGTTTTCTTTCTTGAATTCCACATATGAGTGAAATCACATGGTGTTTGTCTTTTTTTCTCACTGGCTTCTTTCGCTTAGCCTCATACCCTCTAGCTCAGTCATATGACCTTGCTAATAGCAAGAATGCATTGTTGTTGTTGTTGTTTGTTTTCTTTTTATGGTGTAGTAATATTCCATTGTATATGATACCTATATATGCATTTCTTTGTCCATGCATTGGTCAATGGACACTTAAGTTGTTTGCAAATTTGGCTATTATAGGTAATGCAGCTATAAACATCTGGGTGCCCTTATTCCTCTGAAATACTATTTTTGTGTTCCTTGGGTAAATACCTAGTAATGCAATCGCTGAGTCACAGGGTACTTATATTTTTAAAGTTTTTGAAGAAACTCCATACTGTTTCCCAGAGTGGAGGCACCAGTTTGCATTCCCACCAACAGTGTAAGAGGGTTCCTCCTTCTCTACATCCACACTAACACATGTCATTTCCTGTGTTGTTGATTTTAGCCTTTCTGACAGGGGTGAGGTGATATCTCATTGTAGTTTGAATTTGCATTTCCCTGATGATCATCATATTGAGACATTTACATTTTTAATCAACTTTGATTTTAATTTTGTGTATGGTGTAAGAAAGTGATAGAGTTTCATTCTCTCAGAGGTCGCTATCCACTTTCCCAGCAGTATTTTTGTGGAGAGACTGTCTTCTGCATAGGATATTCTTTCCTTTTTTGTCAAGGATTATTTGACTTATGTGCGGGTTCATTCCTGAGTTTTCTCTTCTGTTCTACTGGTCTGTGTGTCTATTTTTTATGCCAGTAGTGTACTGTTTGATTACTCCAGCATTTTATTTATTTATTTATTTATTTATTTATTTATTTATTTATTTACTTATTTACTTATTTATTTTAAATTTACTTTTTTAATTCAAGTTAGTTAACATACAGTGGAGTATTGACATCAGGAGTAGAACTCAGTGATTCATCATTTGCATATAACACCCAGAGATCAACCTATCAAGTGTCCTTCTTCATGCCTACTACTATTTAGCCCATCGTACTATCCCACTATCCACCTCCTGTTGGTTCTCTGTATTTAATAGTCTTTTATTGTTTTCTTGTTCTCTGTTTTTATCGTATTTGTCCTTCCCTTCCCCATTTCATCTGTTGTGCTTCTTAAATTCCACATATGAGGAATTCATATGATACCTGTTCGTCTCTGGCTGACATATTTGGCTTAGCTTAATACATTCTATTTCCATACACATTCTTCATATAGCAAGATTTCATTCCTTTTCCTTGCCAAGGAATATATGCCACATTTTCTTTATCCATTCATCAGTTGATGGGCATGTAGGCTCTTTCTCTAATTTGTCTGTTTCTAATACTGCTTCTATAAATATTGTGGGTGCATGTGGCCTTCAAATCAGCATGTTTGCATCCTTTGTATAAATACCTAGTAGTGCAATTGCTAGCTCATAGCATAGTTCTATTTTTAATTACTTCCGAAACCTCTGTACTGTTTTCCAGAGTGGCTGCACCAAGAAGACCTAACAATTATAAATATTTATCATCCCAGTATAGGAGCGCCCAAATATATATCAATTAATCACAACCACAAAGAAATTTACTGAAAACAATGCTGTAATAGTAGATGACTTTAATACCCCACTTACAACATTGGGTCACTCCACCTTTGTAATATAACTTGAAGACTGGTATTGTGATACTTCCAGCTTTGCTTTGCTTTTTCAAGGTTGCTTTGGCTATTCAGTGTCTTTGGTGTTTTCGTATTAATTTTAGGATTGTATAATCTCTCTGTGTCAAAAATGGTGTTGGTATTTTGAGAGGGATTGCATTAAATGTGTAGACTGTTTTGGATAGTATAGCCTTTTTAACAATATATGCTCTTTCATCCACAAACATGGGATATTTTCCCATTTCTCTGTGTCATCTTCCATTACTTTAATCAGAGTTTTATAGTTTTCAGAGTACAGGTCTTTCACCTCTGTCCTTTTTAAATTTTGGTTTATTTTAAAATATCTGGTGCAATTGCAAATGGAATTGATTGCTTATTTTCTCTTCCGCCTGCTTCATTACCATTGTATAGAAATGTAATAGATTTCTGTACATTGATTTTGTGTTCTGCAAGGTTAATGAATTTGTGTGTCAGTTCTGGCAGTGTTTTGGAGGGTCTTTTAGGTTTAGTACAGATATTATCCTGTTATTTGCAAAAAGAGTACCTGGTATTTTTCCGTGAAATTTGGATTTTTTAAATTTTTATTCAATTTTAGTTTTTATTTTTTCTGATTGCTATGGGTATGACTTCCCGTACTACGTTAAGTAACAGTGGTGAGAACTCACATCCCTACTTCTTTGTGAACATAGAGGAAAAGCTCTCAGGTTTTTTTTTCCCATTGAGGATAATATTAGCTGTGGGTTTCTCATAGATGGCTTTTATTATGTTGAGGTATGATCCCTCTACACATGCTTTAATGAGGGCTTTTAAACTAAATGGATGCTTGTCAACTATTTTTTGTCTATTGAATTGATTAGATTGTTCTTATCATTTTTCTTATTGATATGATGTATCATGTTGATTGATTTGTAATATTGAACCACCCTTGCAGCCCAGGAGTAAATCTCACTTGATCATGGTGAATCAGTTTTTAAATGTATTGTTGGATTACTACTATTTCCTTGAGAATTTTGCAACTCTGCTCATCAAGGATATTGGTCTGTAGTTCTCTTTCTTAGTGGAGTACTGATCTGGTTTTGATATCTGTGTAATGCTGGACTCATAGAGTAAATTTGCAAATGTTCCATCCTTTTCTATATTTTAGGAAAATTTTAGAAGGATGGGTATTAATTCTTGCCAAAATGTGTGATAGAATGTTTCTGTGAAGACATCTGGCCCTAGATTTGTGTTTTCGGGAGATTTTTCATTACTTACTCACTTTCTCTGCTGGGCATCTGTCTGTTAACGTTTTCTACTACTTCCTCTGTCAGTTTTTGTAGTTTATATGTTTCTAGGAATTTATCCATTTCTCCAGTTGTCCAATTTGTTGGCATATCATTTTTCTTTATATTATCATAAAATTGGTGGCAGTTTTGTGGTGTTGGCTGTTATTCATCCTCTCATTGGTGGTTTTATTTATTTTGGTCATATCTATTTTCTTTGTGATGTTATGACTAGAAGTTTATCAGTATTATTATTTTTTCCACAAAACTAGCTCCAGGTTTCATCGATCTGTTCTCTTTTTTGTTTGATTATTTGTTTTTTAGTGTCTATATTGTTTATTTCTGGTCTCCTCTATATAATGTCCTTCCTTTGGCTGGTTTCATTTGTTGTTTGCTTTCTAGCTCTTTTAGGTGTAAAGTGGGGTTGTTTATTTGAGCTGTTTCTATCTTCTTGAGGTAGATCTGTATTGCTATATGCTTCTCTCGTATGCCCACTCTTCTTGGATACCAAAGGTTTGTACCATTGTATTTTCCTTTTAATTTGCTTCCATGCATTTCTAAAATCCCTACTTTGATTTCCTGGTTCACTCATTATTGTTGAGTAGCATGTTTTTTGACCTCCATGTACTTGTGGACTTTAGAATTATTTTCTAGTGATTGACTTCTAGTTTCTTAGTGTTGTTGTCAGAAAATATGCACAGTACGATTTCCATCTTTTGTATATGTTGAGGCATGTTTTGTTACTAGTATGTAATGTATTCTGAAGAATGTTCCCTGTGTGCACTTTATAAGAATGTGTAGCATGCTTACATGAGCAAGCTCATTTAAGATGAAATGTTCTGAATGTATCTGTTATCCAGTGTATCATTCAAATCCATTGTTTCTTTGTTTATTTTCTGTTCAGATGATCTTTCCATTGAAGTAAGTGGGGTTTTAAAATTCCTAAACTTACTTTAGTACAATGGATTAGTTACTTTATGTTTGCTATTAATAATTTTATATATTTGTGTGTTACCATGTTGGCTGCGTAAACATTTACAATTACTATGTCTTCTTCTTGCATTGACACTTTTATTATTTTGTACTGCCATTCTTCATCTCTTGTTTTAATGTCTTTGTTTTAATGTCTAGTTTCTCTATGTAAACTTTGATACTCTAGCTTTCTTTTGACATTCATTTACATGATTCACCCTTCTCAATCCCCTCACTTTCAAAATGCAGGTGACTGTAGGTCGAAAATGCATCTCTTCTAGGCCCCTTTCATGTGGATCTGGTATCCTTATCCATTCTGAAACCCTTTACCTTTTGACTGGAGCATTAAACCCATTTTCATTCAAGCAAATTATTGATAGATATTTGTTGATAGTTTATATTTGTTGATAGATATTTATTGATAGTTATTGTTTCTGGAATTTTTCTCTGATACTTTCTTGTCATTGTCACTTCGATCTCTTTTGTTGTCTCAAACAGTCCCTTCTATTATGTCTTTCAGGACTGGTGTAGTGGTCAGAAACTCATTCAGTTTTCATTTGTCTGGGAAACTCTTTATCTCTCCTTCTACTCTGAATGATACCCATTCTGTATAGTGTATACTTGGTAGCAGATTTTTCCCAATGAGCACTTTGAATATATCATACCACTCAGTTCTGACTTGTCAAGATTTTGTTGAGAAATCTACAGCTAGCCTATAGGCTTTACCTTGTAAGTCAATGACTTCTCTTGTTTTCCTGCTTTTAAGATGTTGTTTTTCTCAGTGTAATTTGTAAATCTATTGACCACGTATCTTGATTTGGGTCTGCTGTTATTGATTAAGTTTGGGGCTATCTGTGCCTCCTGAGTCTGGTATCTGTTTATCTTTCCAAATTAGAAATTTTTTCAGCTATCATTTCTTAAGGTAAATTTTCCACTTCTTTCCACTTCTCTTCAGTCACTCCTATAATACATGTTATTATGTTGGATGGAGTCACTGAGGTCCCAAGTCTATTGCAATTTTGCATAATTCTTTTCCCTTTTTGTTCAGTTCATTACCTTCCAGTACTGTCTTCTAGGTCATTAATTCATTCGTATGTTTCTTCCATCCTACTTTTACTCCTTCAAGCATGTTTCTCATTAAGTTAAGTTTCAAAACTTAAATTTTAGGGATTCTCTCAGAAGGGACTTCTGCTGCCTCTTGGGGGAGGGTCTGGCCATGCTTTTGCTGCCTTTGCAAAACAAACAAATGAATGAACAAAGCAAACAAAACAATCGCATGACTAAGCTCCTGTTCAGTTTCACGCATAACAGAGCAGAAAGCAGGCACCCCTGCTTGTAGCCCTCAGCTGGAGCAAGTCCCCTCTCTTATGTCTCGAAATAGCACAGCACTTTGGCATGATCTATGTTTCTTGTGACCCAAGGTACCCTCAGACCACACTTCACTCCTGGGATTCCATCGTGCTTCACCACTTGAGCCCCTTAACCATGCACTTCCCCCACTGTGACAAACTGCTGAAAGGTTAAGATTTTGCACTATGTTCCTTACACTACTTTGCTGTAACTTCTGTAAGCAGGCTCCCTCCTGGTGGCTGGACTCAGAGGAATATGTCCCCAGGGGAACTCTCTGCATCTCTTACCTTCCAAATGGTGGTCCCTTTTCTACATGAAGTCTTGAGTATTTGTTCATTTCAGACTCTGATTGATTTCTTTGTCATTCAGAATTATTTGATAACTATCTAGCTGTGTTCAAAGCATGAGACAAGCTTAGGGTCTCCCTACTTCTAAACCATTGTAACTCCTGCCCCCATCGCCATACATAGTTATATTTTCTGTGTGTGTGATGAGAATTGTTAAAAGGTACCTCTAGCAATGTTCAAGTATGCAATACAATATTATTAACTGTATCATATATCCTTATGACATTATTTTATAACTGGGCATTAGTACCTTTTTCCCCCATTACCCCTTTTGATCATTTTCATACCCCCACCTCTGGCAACCACCAGTCTATTCTCTGTATTTATGAGCTCTATTTTTTTTAAGATTCCACATATAAATATTTCATGTGGTATTTGTATTTCTCTGTCTGATTTATTTCACATAGAATATTGCCCATAAGACCCATCTATCCATGCTGTTCTAAAAGGCAAGATTGCTTTTTGACGGAATAATAGTCCCTTCATATTTGCACTACATTTTCTTTGTCCATGTATCTATTTAATGGACATAAGTTGTTTTCATATTTTGGCTACAGTAAATAATGCTGCAATGCACATGAAGATGTGTGTATATTTATTAGTGTTTATACTATTTCTCAGTATATACTCAGAAGTGAAATTGCTGGATCATGTCTTAGTTTTATTTTTAATTTTTTAAAGAAACCTTTATACTGTTTCCCATAGTGGCTCCATGAATTTACATTCCCACCAATAGTACTCAAGTGTTCCCTTTTCTTTTTTCTATAAACACACCAACTCTTTTTTATTTCTTGGTTTTTGATAATCGTCATTCTAATTGGTATAAGGTAATGGCTCCTCATTTTCATTTTCATTTCTTGGATAATTCCTGGTCAAAACCGCAGTCCTTTGGAAGTATGGGGCTGGAGAAAACAGTCTCATCTGAGACAAAACTTGGGGGAAAGGTACTGCCTGGGGCCTGGTCACAGAGAGTGAAAACATGGGGAGTGGAGGAAAGCTGAAGACAGAGGACAGGTGCATGTTTGCTGATCCAGGAGAACAGGCTGGATAGCTAGATGGAGCCATTTTCACTGCTCCCGCACATGCCTATAAGCACCCATGAGCTCTGCAAAAATCCACCCTAGTAGGCTAGCAGCGCCATCTAGTGGAGAATGGAGCTCTTACACTGATCCCGACCCAACTGGGACAACTTCATTCCCAAGAACTCAAGTCTTACTGCCAGCTTAGTGTATGGACTCTAAAGCGCTACATAGACTGACTTCTAGGGGAGGACCAAGTAATTTCAATCATACTTCAATCTGTTAGCAGGTCCATCAAATCAATTTTCTTTTTTTTATTTTTTTTCTCTCTTTTACACTTCTTTTCTTTTTCTTGAATACTGAAAGAAAAAAAATCATTTTTATTTTCAATTTTTATTAAAAATAGTTTTCTTTAATTTTTATTACTATATATTTATTTTTACTTTTGAGTAAATTTTTTCAAATTATTTTTTACTTCCATCATTTTATTTTGGTCTACTTCAGTGTATTCACCTTTTCAAATTTTCAAACAATTTCCTTTTTATTTCTTTCTTTTTCTATTTTTTAATTTTTCATTTGTTATCTTTTTCTTGAATTCAGAAAGAGAAAAATTTCATTTTTACTTTCAATTTGTATTAAATTTTTTTCTTTAATTTTTTACTATATTTTTTGCCTTTATGTATTTTTTTTTTCAAATTCTATTGACTTCCATCATTTTATTTTGGTCTACTACAGGGTATCTACGTTTTATAATTTTCAAAATATTTCCTTTTTCCTTCTTTCTTCTTTCAATCTTTTTAAAATCTTTTTTCTCTTTTTCTTTCCTTTTCTTTTCCTTGAATACAGGAAAGGAAAAGATTCAAATTTATGTTTCATTTTCATTAATTTTCTTTTTTTTTACTTTATTCTTTACATTTGTGTAGTTTTTTTCAAATTCTATTTTACTACCATCATCTCATTTTAGTCTTCTTCAGTGTATTCATTTTTTCCAATTCTCAAATGATTTCCCTTTTTTGTCTCTCCCTCTCTTTTTGCTATAATCTGTCACACTGCTTTCAACACCCACACTAAACACACAGAATTTAGCATCATTTATTCAATTTTTTGTGTATGTGTGTTTAATTTTTTTAATTTTAATATTTTTAAATTTTATTTTTTTTCAATCTTAACTTTCTACCTCATTCATTCCTTTTCTTCCTTCAAAATGATAAAACGAAAGAATTCACCCCAAAAGAAAGAGCATGAAGAAACGACAGCCAGGGATTTAACCAACACAGATACAAGCAAGATTTTTGAACCAGAATTTAGAATCACGACAATAAGAATACTATCTGGAGTCGAAAATAGATGAGAATCCCTTTCTGCAGAGATAAAAGAAGTAAAAAATAGAATGAAATTAAAAATGCTATAAATGAGCTGCCCTCATGATGGATGCAGAGGTGGCAAGGGTGGATGAGGCAGAACAGAGAATCAGTGATATATAGGACAAACTTATAGAGAATAACAAAGCAGAAAAAAAAGAGAGAGATTAAGGCAAAAGAGCAGGATATAAGAATTAGAGAAATCAGTGACTCATTAAAAAGGAACAATGTCAGAATCATAGGGGTCCCAGAAGAGCAAGAGAGAGACGTAGGGGTAGAAGGGTTATGTGAGCAAATCCTAGCAGAAAACTTTCCTAATCTGTGGAAAGACACAGGCATAAAAATTCAGGAAGCACAGAGGACTTCCATTAAGTTCAACAAAAACCGACCATCAACAAGGCATATCACAGTCAAATTCACAAAATACTCAGGCAAGGAGAGAATCATGAAAGCAGAAAGGGAAAAAAAATTCCCTAACCTACAAGGGAAGAAATATCAAGTTTTCAGCAGACCTCTCAACAGAAACTTGGCAGGCAAGACAAGAGTGGCAAGATATATTCAGTGTGCTGAATCAGAAAAAAAATGCAGCCAAGAATTCTTTATCCAGCTAGGCTGTCATCCAAAATAGAAGGACAGATAAAAAGTTTCCCAGACACACAAAAATGGAAGGAGTTTGTGACCACTAAACCAGCCCTGCAAGAAATTTTAAGGGGGTCTCTCTGAGGGGAGAAAAGATGAAAAATATATGGTATTTTTGGTATATATACCAAAAGCACCAAAGATTAGAAAGTACCAGAGAACACCAGAAGAAACTCCAACTCTACAAGCATCATAATGGCAATGAATTCATATCTTTCAGTACTCACTCTAAAGGTCAATGGACTCCATGCTCCAATCAAAAGACATAGGGTAGGGGTACCTGGGTGGCTCAGTCGGTTCAGTGTCCAACTTCAGCTCAGGTCATCATCTCACGGTCTGCGAGTTTGAGCCCCATGTTGGGCTCTGTGCTGACAGCTTGGACCCTGCTTCAGATTCTGTGTCTCCCTCCCTCTCTGCCCCTTGCCCATTCATGCTCTCTCTCTCTAAGTCTCAAAGATAAAAAAAAACATTAAAACAATAAAAAAAAGACATAGGGTAACAGAATGGCTAAGAAATCAAGATCCATATATATGCTGTTTACAAGATACCCACTTTAGACCTAAAGACATCTTCAGATTGAAAGTAAGGGATGGAGAACCATCTATCATGCTAATGGTCAACAAAAGAAAGCTCGAGTAGCCATACTTATGTCAGACAATCTAGAATTTGAAATAAAGACTGTATCATGAGATGCGGAAGGGCATTATATCATAACTAAGGGGTCATCCACCAAGAAGACCTAACAATTGTAAACATTTATGTGCCAAATGTGACAGCACCCAAGTATATAAGTCAATTAATCACTAACGTAAAGAAACTCACCGATAGTAATACCATAATAGTAGGAGACATCAACACCCCACTCACAACAATGGACAGATCACCTAATCCGAAAATCAACAAGGAAACAATGGCTTTGAGTGACATGCTGAGCCAGATGGACTTAACAGATATATTCAGAACATTTCCTCCTAAATCAGCAGAATATACATTCTTCTCCAGTGCACATGGAATGGTCTCCAGGATAGACCATATACTGGACAACAAATCAGCCCTAAGTGAGAACAAAAATTGAGATCATACTATGCATGTTTTCAGACCACTACGTTATGAAACTCGAAACCAACCACAAGAAAAAAATTTGGAAAAGTAACAAATACATGGAGACTGAAGAACATCCTACTAAAGAATGAATGGGATAACCAAGCAGTTAAAGAGGAAATTAAAAAGTGTATGGAAGTCAATAAAAATGATAACACCACAACCCCAAACCTCTGGGACGCAGCAAAGGTGGTCATAAATGGAAAGTATACAGCAATCCAGGCCTTCCTACAGAAGGAGGAAAGTCTGAGATACACAACCTAACCTTACACCTTAAGGCGCTAGAAAAAGAACAGCAAATAGAACCCAAAACCAGCAGAAGACAGGAAATAACAAAGACTAGTGCAGAAATTAATGCTATTGAAACCAAAAACAAAACACAAACAAAAACAAAAACAAAAACAAAAACAAAACAGTAGAATAGATCAATGAGACCAGATGCTGGTTCTTTGAAAGAATTAACAAAATTGATAAACCACTAGCCAGTTTGACCAAAAAGAAAAAGAAAAGGACACAATAAAAAAATAAAGAATGAAAGAGGAGAGATCACAACCAACACAGCAGAAATAAAAACAATAATAAGAGAATATTATGAGCAATTACATGCCAATAAAATGGACAATCTGTAAGAAATGGACAACTTCCTAGAAACATATACACTCCCAAACCTGAAACAGGAAGAAATAGAAAATTTGAACAGACCCATAACTAGTAATGAAATAGAATTAGTAATCAAAAATCTGCCAAAAACCAAGAGTCCAGGGTCAGATGGCTTCCCAGGGTAAGTCTACCAAACATTCAAGGAAGAGTTAACATCTATTCTCTTGAACATGTTCCAGAAAATAGAAATGGAAGGAAAACTTCCAAACTCTTTCTATGAAGTCAGCATTACCTTGATTCCAAAACTGGACAGAGACCCAACTAAAAAGGAGAACTCTAGACCAATTTCCCTGATGAACATGGATGCAGAAATCCTCAACAGGATATCAGCCAACTGGATCCAACAATACATTAAAAAAATATTCACCATGACCAAGTGGGATTTATACCTGGGATGCAGGGTTGGTTCAATATCCCCAAAACAATTAATGTGATTCATCACATCGGAAAAAGAAAAGACAAGAACCATATGATCCTCTCAATAGATGCAGAGAATGCATTTGACAAAATACAGCATCCTTTCTTGATAAAAACCCTCAAGAAAGTAGGGATAGAAGGATCATACCTCCAGATCATAAAAGCAATATATGAATGACCCAACATTAATATCATGGTCAATGGGGAAAAACTGAGAGCTTTCTCCCAAGGTCAGGAATGAGACAGAGATGTTCACTCTCGCCACTGTTATTCAACATAGTATGAGAAGTCTTAGCCTCTGCAATCAGAAAACACAAAGAAATAAAAGGCATCCAGATCATCCAGGAGGTCAAACTTTCACTCTTCGCAGATGACATGCTACTCTATATGAAAAACCCAAAATATTCTACCAAAAAATTTCTAGACTTGATTCATGAATTCAGCAAAGTTGCAGGATATAAAATCAACACACATAAATCAGTTTCATTTCTATACACCAACAATGAAGCTACAGAAAGAGAAATCAGTGAATCGATCCCATTTGCAGTTGCACCAAAAACCATAAAATACCTAGGAATAAATCCAACCAAAGAGGTAAAAAACCTATACAATGAAACTATAGAAAGCTTATGGAAGAAATTGAAGAAGACACAAAAAAATAGAAAAAGATTCCATGCTCCTGGGTAGGAAGAACAAATATTGTAAAAATGTGAATACTACCCAAAGCAATCTACATGTTCAATGCAATCCCTATCAAAGTAACATCAGCATTTTTCACAGAGCTAGAATAAATAATCCTAAAATTTATGTGGGACCAGAAAAGACCCCAAATAGCCAAAGCGATCTTGAAAAAGAAAACAAAAGCAGCGGGCACCACAATTACTTACTTCAAGCTATACTGCAAAGCTGTAATCATCAAAACAATATGGTACTGGCACAAGAACAGACACTCAGATCAATGGAACAGAATAGAGAACCCAGAAAAGGACCCACAAGTGTATGGCCAACTAATCTTTGACAAAGCATGAAAGTATATCCAATGTAATAAAAGTCTCTTCAGCAAGTGGTGCTATGAAAACTGGACAGCGACATGCAGAAGAATGAAACTGGACCACTTTCTTACATCATACACAAAAATTAACTCAGAATGGATGAAAGACCTCATACATTGAGGCATGTATGTATGTACATAAAATGTATGACAGGAAGCCATCAAAATCCTCGAGGAGAAAGCAGGCAGAAACCTCTTTGATCTTGCCTGCAGCAACTTCTTACTGAACACGTCTCTGGAGGCAAGGGATACAAAAGCAAAAATGAACTATTGGGACCTCACCAAAATAAAAAGCTTCTGCACAGCAAAGGAAACAATCAACAAAACTAAAAGGCAACCGACAGAATGGAAGAAGATATTTGCAAATGACATATCAGATAAAGAGTTAGTATCCAAAATCTATAAAGAACTTATCAAACTCAACACCAAAAAAAAAAAAGACAAAAACAAAAACAAAAACAAATAATCCAGTGAAGAAATGGGCGAAAGTCATGAATAGACACTTCTCCAAAGAAGACATCCAGATAAATTCTCCACATCACTCATCATCAGGAAAATATAAATCAAAACCACAATGAGATCCCACCTGACACCTGTCAGAATGGCTAACGTTAACAACTTAGGCACCAACAGATGTTGGCAAGGATGGGGAGAAAAAAGGTCTCTTGGATTGTTGGTGGGAATGCAAGCTGGTGCAGCCACTCTGGGAAACAGTATGGAGGTTCCTCAAGAAACTAAAAATAGATATATCCTACAACCCAGCAATTGCATTACTAGATATTTATCCAAGGGATACAGGTGTGCTGTGCTGCTTCGAAGGGACACATGCACCCCTACGTTTATAGCAGCCCTATTAACAATAGCCAAAGTATGGAAAGAGCCCAAAAGTCCATCGACGGATAAATGGATAAAGAAGTGTCATATATATACTATACAATGGAGTATTACTCAGCAATCAAAAAGAATGAAATCTTGTCATTTGCAACTATGTGGATGGAACTGGAGGGTATTACGCTAAGTGGAATTAGTCAGAGAAAGACAAAAATTATATGACTTCACTCATATGAGGACTTTAAGAGACATAACATATGAACATAAGGGAAGGGAAACAAAAATAATATAAAAACAGGGAAAGGGACAAAGCAGAAGAGACTCACAAATATGGAAAACAAACTGATGGTTACTTGAGGGGTTGTGGGAGGGGGAATGGGTCAAATGGGTAAGGGGCACTAAGGAATCTACTCCTGAAATCATTGTTGCACTATATACTAACCAATTAGGATGTAAATTTTAAAAAATAAAAAAAAATAAATTAAAAAATAAAATAAAATAAAATAATATTTCATATATACACTTACTAAGTAATTATACATGTATATTAGTGGCCATCACCAAAATGTGGCTTTACTGACACTGCAATATAATGCCTACAATTTGGATATCATTGTGCCTTTAAGGCAGTATAGCCTAATAGATAAGTTCTAGTCTCTAGGGCCTAATAGGACAGCATAACCCAAGTGCTCTGTGGTACAGATATATATTTGTGGCAACAGTTAGTTTTTTGTTTCTGACTTTTTGATAAATTTCTCACATAATAATTATTTGGTAACATAGTTATAGCCATTTAATCAAATGCATAATTACTGCATTATAAAATCCCATATATCAGGTGATTATAGAGCAATTTTTTACCCCAGCAATTTTATAGAGCAAGTGATATTCTGAATTTCAGCCAAGAACATTCACTCTCAAAATTTCTTCACTGAAAACAAAGGTGAGTACTCTCTCATTTCAATAGAAGAATAAATGAAATATGTATACAGCTAAATATTCTTATCACGTTAATTGAGTAAAATAATTATGCCTACATATAGGACAAATACCATGATAAGATAATTGCAAAAGCGTTCAATGACATTTTACAAAGTATTCTGATATTGGAAATATCCTGAAGAGACATGAGGATGAGCATATATATGTGATAATATATATCTCCAATATATTCATATATCCTATATATATATATATATATATATATATACACACACACATGAGGATGAGCATATATTCATATATGTGTGTGTGTGTATATCCAATATGTCCAATTATACAAATCAATTTTACAAATGATTATTTATTTATTTTGAGAGAGTGAGTATGTGAGAGGTGGCAAGGGGAGAGAGAGGGGAGAGAGAATCCCAAGTAGGCTCTGAGCTGTCAGTGCAGAGGCTTACATCAGTCACTACCCTGAGATCATGACCACACCCAAAATCAGGAGTCAGACCCTAACTGACTTAGCCACTCAGGTGCCCCTATTGGAAATTTTTAAATGGCACGAGAGGGTATCCTTTTATTAAATGAATTTCCCTGCAAAGGTGTCCATAAAAATATTTTAAAACAATTTTGTGGACATCATAAAGTGGATATTAGTTGTTTGTCCTCTTGTCCTCTTGAAAATTGAGAGCTGAACTTCAGCAATTCCCTACTGATATAAAAAGAGATTATAAAATGAATCACCATGATGAAAATAAAGGGGAGTGTGCCAGGTTCAATGTCAATAAAGTTTGTTAATAGGATTCGTAATAAAATAGTTATTTCCATCCTCTCGTATGTTTGTATGCAAATCTTCATATCCCTGATATGAATCATTAGGTTGTATGACAATGAGAATTAAGGTTTTTGTTGAAAGATTATTAATAATTATCTAATTTTAAGGGGAGATTGTGCTGAATTAACAGGATAGACCAAACGCGATCATGATGGTCTCTAAGTTTGGAAGGAGGAAGAAGAAAAAGTGTCACAGTATGTGATGGAAGACTTGCCTGGGCATAATTTTCCCCCCAATTGTTTCTTTTGTAATTCTTTTCCCATTAGTGTAAAATGTGCAACAGTTGAACTATACAAACATCTATGCAAACTTTAATGACTATTAGGATTCTTGATGCTGAATATGAGACAGAAAAATGCAGAACAGGAAAGCAAACTTTAAAAAAAAGAAATGAATATACTGTATGGGGAGTATGGGGAATGGGGACATCATCCTGGCATTAATATGGATATGAGATCTCTCTTTCTCTATGTCTCTCTCCTTCCTCTCTTTCCTTCTCTCCTTCCCAATTTAGATGACAAATATAGACAGACAGATAGATACAGAGGTAGATATAGAAAGATAACATATAGATACGTATGTACATAATATACACACAGTCAAATGGTGCACAAATAATATTGAGACTCTATTTCTAAGACTTTATGCAACATAGACTTAATGATTAATTGAGTAAAACAAAAAATGATCTGTGGTGATGATTTTGACAAAGGAATAAATGGCATTGATAACGTGAGGTCTAATTTTTCAGATAGACAAAATATGTTTTTTCTTTGTCACTGTGATGATGATATCGTCCATTATATTTGTATGAAGATAGGCCAGTTTTTACAAGTTCGTATTGGAATTTTTGCCAACACCTTCCTGCTTCTCTTCGACATCTTCATGCTAATTCTGGATCACAGACCTAAGCCAACTGTCCTGATCATGTATCACTTGGTCTTTGTCCACATAATGAAACTCTTCACTGCACTGTTTTTTAATGTCTACAGGCCTGTTTGAAGTACTGAACATTCTAAATGATTTCAAATGCATGGCTTTATTCTGCATGATCAGGGTGACACGGGGTCTCTCCTTGAGCACCACCTGCCTCCTCAGCATGTTCAAGGCCATCATGATCGGCCCTAGCACCTCCTGGTTGGCCAGCTTTAAACAAACGTGCAAAAAGTACATCTTCCATTCTTTTATCATCTTATGGTTTCTCAGTTTGTCTCTCATTAGTGCCTGCATCTTGTATACAAGAAGCAGCAGCTCCTTCTAATGTGACCCAGAGCAATCTACTGTGTGTCAGTAAACACTGCTCACTTTCCCGCCTAAACTCCATCATCAGGGGACTGTTTTTCACGTTTTCAATATCCAGGGATGTTTTCTTTGTTGGAGGCATGCTGCTCTCAAGTGTGTACATTGTGATTCTCTTGTCCAGGCTTCAGAGGCAGTGCCACCACTTTCCCAGCATCAACCTCTCCTCAAGAGTCTCCCCAGAGAGAAGGGCCACCCAAACCATCCTGCTGTTGGCAAGTTTTTTTTTGTGGTCATGTACTAGGTGGGCGTCATTATCTCCTTCTCCTCCACTCTCTTATGGGCATATGACACAGTCATTCTGGATTTCCAGAAGCTTGTGCCCAATGTCTATGCCACTGTCAGTGCGTTGGTGCTAATAAGTTCTGATAAAAGGATAGAAAATGTGTTTCGAATGTGTGGGAAAATTACAATCAAGTTATAGGTACATATTGTGGAAATCATTATCTAGAACTGATCATTTTGATTTCATTCAAATTATAGAGTGTTTATTTATATATAACATTTAAATGTAATTTTAATTTGTATGTCATTGAAAGGTTTACTGTGTATAAATAATAAATATTTTTGAAACCTCTGGTAACAATTACCCACAAGCTTTTTTTGAGTTTAGTATCAAGTAAGATTCAATATTGCCATGTGTTGAACATTCCTTTATCTTTCATTTTATTTCTCAAACATTCTTAAGGAAAATTTTCTCTATAAAAGTAAAATACACTCTAAAGCATGACTATTGTACTCTATTACAATGCATTACCTATTGGTAATACAACATTTGAAAATTCTGTTTACTCTTTTTACTTCAAGATATTTAGCTGTGCCTCTAATTTTAACTGAGCAACACTTTTCTCAGCACTATTTATATTTATTTCTATGAGTTCCGGCTTCTATTAGGGCTGCAGAGAGTGTACTCTCACCTCTGTATGTTTTCTAATTTATCATTCTCTTCTTTTAAGGTTGTAAACTTTGTCTCATGTTACAACCTATGTATTTTTTAATTTCTTTTATTTACACAGTTTGAGTAATATTTCTGGTGAGTATTTTATTTATCTGCTTTTGTTACAATTAATTTCTTATTTGTAACTTCATGCCTAGTTTTGAAATTAGAAATTTATAATCGTCATTTTTTTAGTTTTGTTTTTTAATTTGTATACAGTAGTGAAACATTTAAATGATTCTTATTTCTTCCCATTCTGATCTTCATATAATATAGTGACAATTCTATTCTCTATAAATGTTCTCTCTTGAATGGATTTGGCTTCAACATTTTTGTTCAGTATTCTAGTTTATTATTTCTTTCATCAACTCAGACTAATATAATATGTAACTAAATTATTGTGTACTAAATTGAGTTATTTAATTTTCAAGATTTAGTTGTATTAGGCCTCTTCTTCACAATATATCTTACAAGTGTATAGTTTGTCTTTCGACATTATTTTTATTTCCTATTTTTCCTGTCTTTTCTTAAATATTTTATATGTTGTAGATGAAATTTATTGTCAAATTGGTTTCCATACAACACCCCGTGCTCATCCCAACTGGTGCCCTCCTCAATAACTATCAAAGAATTTAAACATATTGCTGATATATTTATTTTGTGACATGTAATTTCTTCTACCCTATACCCAAAACTAATTTAATTGTGTTTCACCATTAATAATTTCATTGTGAACTTTGGGACATATCACAGTGCAGGTATCTCTAGTCTCTTTGTACCAATCACCCTGAGGACGAGTTGGAGTACCACACAGGTTTGAGTTCCCTGTAGTCAGTCAAGATCTGGATGGCGAGACGGTCTCTGATTTTGATTGCTTCTTTAGATCCTTCACTTGAATTACTTAGCTTTCTGGGATGTTCTTATATTTTATTATTATCCTTGCTGTACATTATAAGGATTCTTTTACTTTTGTATTTTATATATATTTTTTCTATTTAAATTAAAATTAGTTAACTTGTAGTGTAGTATTGTTGCAAGGAGTACAACCCAGTGATGCATCCCTTTCAATAATGACTAGGGCTTATCTGAACAAGTGCCTTCTTAATCCCCGTCACACAATTACCCCATCCCTACAACAAACACCACTCCAGCGACCCTCAGTTTGTTCTCTGTATTTAAGAGTCTCTTATGGTTTTTCTCTCTCTATTTTTATCTCATTTTTCCCTCCTTTCCCATATATTCATCTATTGTGTTTCTTAAATTCCGCATATGAGTGAAATCATATATTTCTCCATTCCTCAGTCAATGGACCTTTTGACTCATTACATACTCTGGCTATTGTTAATAGTGCTGCTATAATCATTGTGGTGCATGTGTCCCTTTGAATTAGCATTTTTGTATCCTTTGGGTATATACCTACTGGTGCAATTGCTGGGTCATACAGTAGGTCTATTTTTAATTTTTTGAGGAACCTCCATGCTGTTTTCAGAGTGACTGCACCAGTTTGTATCTCCACCAAAAGTGTAAAAGGTTCTCCTAATTCCACATCCTCACCAAAATCTGTTGTTTCCTCTCTTGTTTTTTTAGCCATTCTAATAGGTGTGAGGTGGTATCTCATTGTGATTTTGATTTGTATTTCTCTGATAATGAGATGTTGAGCATCTTTTCTGTGTCCGTTGGTCCTCTGGGTGTGTTCTTTGGAAATTGTGCATTAATGCCTTCTGCTCATTTCTTCACTGGATTATTTGTATTTTGGTTGTTGTGTTTAATAAGTACCTATTTTGGATACTGACCCTTTATCTGATATCTAATCTACAAATCTCTTCTACCATTCCATGCACTGTCCTTTAGTTTTGTTGTTTGTTTCCTTTGATGTGCAGATTTTTTATCTTGATAGGGTCCTAATAGTCCATTTTTCCTTTAGTTTCCCTTTCTCCCGGAGGTATGTCTAGTAAGAATTTTCTGTTGCAGAGTTCAAAGAGGCTAATGTCTGTTTCCTATTCTGGGGTTTTGACGGATTCCTTCTTCATATTTAGGGATTTCATATATTTTGAATTTAGTTTTGTTTATAGTATAAAAGTGATCCAGCTTCATTTTTCTGCATTTCACTATCCAGATTTCTCAGCGCCATTTGCGAAAGAGACTGTCTTTTCTTCCACTAGATATTCTTCCTGTCTTGTCAAGGATTAGTTGGTCACACATTGTGGGTTCATTTCTGGATTCTCTGTTCTGTTCCACTGAACTATGTGTCTGTTTTTGTGCCAATACCATACTGTCTTGATGATTAGAGTTTTGTAATACAGCTTGATGTCCACAATGTGATGCCTCCATAGTTTCTCCTTTTCAACATTACTTTGGCTACTTGGGGATGTTTCTCTTTCCTTAAAAATTTCAGAATTGTTTCTTCAAACTCTGTGATGAATGCGGGTGTTATTTTAATAAGGATTCCATTGAATGTATAGATTGTTTTCGGTAGTATAAGCATTTTAGCAATATTTGTTTCTCCAATCTACAAGCATGGAATGTTTATGCTTTTTTGTGTCTTATTTTTTTTTAATTTGTAAGTGTTTATTAATTTTTGAGAGACAGAGACAAGGTGTGAGTTGGGGGGGAGGACACAAAATCTGAAGCAGGCTCCAGGTCCTGAGCTGTCAGCACAGAGCTCAACACAGAGCTCTAAATCACACTCTCAGAGATTATCACCTGAGCCAAAGTCAAATGCTTAACTGACTCAGCCACCCAGGTGCCCCACTTTGGGTGTTCAATTTCTTTCATAAGCTTTCTATATTTTTCACCATATAGGTCTTTGACCTCTTTGGTTAGGTTTATTTTTTGGTATTTTACATCATTTGGTGTAATTGTAAATGGGATTGATTCCTTGGTTCCTCTTCCTGCTGTTTCACTATTGGTGTAAAGAAATGCAACCAGTTTCAGTGTGTTGATTTTATACCTTGCAGCTTTCTGAATACATGAATCAGTTCTAGCAGTTTTTGGTGTCTTTGGGGTTTTAGCATAGAATATCGTGTCATCTGTGAAGAGTGAAAATTTGACTTTTCCCTTGCCAATTTGAATGTCTTTTATTTCTTTCTGTTGTGTGATTGCTGAGGCTAGGACTTCCAGTAATATACTGAACAGCAGCCGTGAGAATGTACATCTGTGTCGTGTTCCTGACATTAGGGGGGAAACTCTCAGCTTTTACCATTGAGGATGATATTCGGTGTGGGTCTTTCCTATATGGCCTTTATAATGTTGAGGATTGTTCCTTCTATCCTTATTTTCTTGAGGGTTTTTTATCAAGAAAGAGTGCTGTATTTTGTCAAATGCATATTCTGTATCTATTTAGCGTATCATGATTCTTATCTTTACTTTTATTAATGTGGTATATCACGTTGACTTATTTGGAAATATTTATATCATCCCTGCAGCCCAGGTATAAATCCCACTGGATCTCTGTGCATAGTTCTTTTAATGTAATGTTGAATTCTATTTGATAGTACTTGTTGAGATTTTTGCATCCAGATTAATCAGGGATATCGTCCGATAAGTCTCCTTTGCTTGTTTGTTTGTTTGTTTGGTTGGTGTGTGTGTGTGTGTGTGTGTGTGTGTGTGTGTGGCATCTTTGTCTGGTTTTGGTTCCAAGGTAATGATGGTGTTCTGGAATCAGTTTGCTAGCCTTCCTTCCATTTATATTTTCGGGGAAAACTTTGAAAAGTAGGTATTAACTCTTCTTTAAATGCCTGGAAGAAATTTTCTGGGAAGCCAACTGGTCCAGGGTCTTATAATTGTTTATATTTCTTTGACATACATTGTGGTCTTCCCTCTTTTATTTGTGATTTTTTCGATTTCAGTATTCTTTATTTTCTTCTTGATAAGTCTGACTAGGGATGTTATCAGTTTTTTTTTTCTTTGAAAGAACCTACATTTACTTTTAGTTATCTATTGTACTGTTTTGTTTGTTGGTTTCAAATATTGTTCATATCTGCTCTTATGTTTACCATTCCCCTTCTTCTGCTGACTTTTGGCTTTATTTGCTGCACATTTTCTAGTTTCTTTAGGTGTAACGTGAGATGTGTATTTGGGACCTATCTTGCTTCTTGAGATAGACTTTTATGTATATTCCTGTTAAGATGATCTTTGCTGAATCACATAGAGTTTGGACAGTCGTGTTTTCAAGTTCATTTGCTTCCATGTATATGTTTTTAAAGTATTTGCTGATTTCCTGGTTAACCTATTCATTTGTTTTTTTATATATTAACTACAACTTACTGTCAGATTGGTTTCCATGCAACACCTAGTGTTCATCCCAACAGGTGCCCTCCTCACTGCCCATCACCTACTTTCCCATCTCCCCCACCTCCCATCAACCTTCATTTTTTCTCAGCATTTCCTGGTTAACGTATTCATTCATTTTTTATATATTAAATACAACTAACTGTCAGATTGGTTTCCATGCAACACCTAGTGTTCATCCCAACAGGTGCCCTCCTCACTGCCCATCACCCACTTTCCCATCTCCCCCACCTCCCATCAACCCTCATTTTTTTCTCAGCATTTAAGTTTCTTGCAGTTTGCCTCCCTCCCTCTGTTATTTCCCCCTTTCCCCTCCCTCATGTTTTTCTGTTAAGTTTCTCAAGATTCACATAAGCGTGAAAACATTAACTGCCTTTATCTGTCTGATTATTTCACTTAGCATGATACCCTCCAGTTCATTCATGCATTCACGTTGCTACAAATGGCTGGATTTCATTCTGTCCCGTATGTATTTGTATATATATATATATATATATATATATATATATATATATACACACACACACACACACACACACATATGCCATATCTTCTTTATCCATTCGTCAGTTGCTGGACTTTTAGGCTCTTTCCATAATTTGTTTATTGGTAAAACTGCTGCTATAAACAATGGGGTACAAGTGACCCTATGCATCAGCACTCCTGTATCCCTTGGGTAAATTCCTAGCAGTGCTATGGCTGGGTCATAGGGTAGATCTATGTTTATTTTTTTAATATTAAATTAATTGTCAAATTGGTTTCCATGAAAGAGTCAGTGCTCATCCCAACAGGTGCCCTCCTCACTGCCCATCACCCACTTTCATCTCCTTCCCACATCCCATCAACCCTTAGTTTATTCTCAGTTTGTAAGAGTCTTTTATGGTTTGGCTCCCTCCCTCTCTAACATTTTTCCCTCCCCCTTCCCCATGGTCTTGTGTGAAGTTTCTCAGGTCCACATAAGAGTGAAAACATATGGTATCTGTCTTTCTCTATATGACTTATTTCACTTAGTTTAACACTCTCCAGCTCCATCCACGTTGCTACAAAAGGCCATATTTAATTCTTTCTCATTGCCAAGTAGTATTCTATTGTATATATAAACCCCAATTTCTTTACCCATTCATCAGTTGATGGACATTTAGGTTCTTCCCATAATTTAGCTATTGTTGAGAGTGCTGCTATAAACATTGGGGTACAGTTGCCCCTATGCATCAGTACTCCTGTATCCCTTGGGTAAATTCCTAGCAGTGCTACTGCTGGGTCATAGGGTAGGTCTAGTTTTAATTTTTTGAGGAACCTCCACACCGTTTTCCTGAGCAGCCGCACTAATTTGCATTCCTGCCAGCAGTGCAAGAGGGTTCCCATTTCTCCACATCCTGTCCAGCATCGATAGTCTCCTGTTTTGTTCATTTTAGCCACTCTGACTGGCGGGAGGTGATATCTGAGTGTGTTTTTGATTTGTATTTCCCTGATGAGGAGCGACGTTGAGCACCTTTTCATGTGCCTGCTGGCCATCTGGATGTTTTCTTTAGAGAAGTGTCTATTCATGTTTTCTGCCCATTTCTTCACTGGATTATTTGTTTTTCGGGTGTGGAGTTGGGTGAGCTCTTTATAGATTTTGGATACTAGCCCTTTGTCTGATATGTCATTTGCAAATATCTTTTCCCATTCCATTGGCTGCCTTTTAGTTCTGTTGATTGTTTCTTTTGCTGTGCAGAAGCTTTTTATCTTTATGAGGTCCCAATAGTTCATTTTTGCTTTAAATTCCCTTGCCTTTGGGGATGTATCAAGTAAGAAATTGCTGCAGCTGAGGTCAGAGTGGTTTTTCCCTGCTTTCTTCTCTAGTGTTTTGATGGTTTCCTGTCTCACATTCAGGTCCTTTATCCATTTTGAGTTTGTTTTGGTGAATGGTGTAAAAAAGTGGTCTAGTTTCATCCTTCTGCATGTTGCTGTCCAGTTCTCCCAGTGCCATTTGTTAAAGAGACTGTCTTTTTTCCATTGGATACCCTTTCCTGCTTTGTCAAAGATGAGTTGGCCATACTTTTGTGCGTCCAATTCTGGAGTCGCTATTCTACTCCATTGGTCTATGTGTCTGTTTTTGTACCAATACCAGGCTGCCTTGATGATTACACCTTTGTAATAGAGGCTAAAGTCTGGGATTGTGATGCCTCCTGCTTTGGTCTTCTTCTTCATGTTACCTTGACACTTTGGGATCTTTTGTGGTTCCATACAAATTTTAGCATTGCTTGTTCTAGCTTCCAGAAGAATGCTGGTACAATTTTGATTGAATTTGCATTGAATGTGTAGATTGCTTTGGGTTGTATTGACATTTTAACAATATTTATTCTTCCAACCCATGAGCATGGAATGTTTTTCCATTTCTTTGTGTCTTCTTCAATTTCCTTCATAAGCTTTCTATAGTTTTCAGCATACAGATCTTGTGTATCTTTGGTTAGATGTATTCCTAGGTATTTTATGCTTCTTGGTGCAATTGTGAATGGAATCAGTTTCTTTTATTTGTCTTTCTTTTGCTTCATTATTAGTGTATAAGAATGTAACTGATTTCTCTACGTTGATTTTGTATGCTGCGACTTTGCTGAATTCATGTGTCCGTTCTAGTAGACTTTTGGTGGAGTCTATTGGGTTTTCCACGTATAATATCATGTCATCTGTAAAAAGTGAAAGTTTGACTTCATCTTTGCCAATTTTGACACCTTTGATTTCCTTTTGTTGTGTGATTGCTGATGCCAGAACTTCCAACCCTATGTGAAACAACAGTGGTTAGAGTGGACATCCCTGTCGTGTTCTGATCTCAGGGAGAAAGCTCTCAGTTCTTCCCCATTGAGGATGATATTAGCTGTGGGGTTATCGTAAATGGCTTTTATGATGTTTCAGTACATTCCTTCTATCCCGACATTCTCGAGGGTTTTTATTAAGAAAGGATGTGCTGAATTTTGTCAAATGCTTTTTCTGCATTGATTGACAGGATCATATGGTTCTTATCTTTTCTTTTATTAATGTGATGTATCACGTTGATTGTTTTGCGAATGTTGAACAGCCCTGCATCCCAGGAATGAATCCCACTTGATTATGGTGAATAATTCTTTTTATATGCTGTTGAATTCAATTTGCTAGTATCTTATTGACAATTTTTGCATCCGTATTCATCAGGGATATTGGCCTGTAGTTCTCTTTTTTTACTGGGTCTCTGTCTGGTTTAGGAATCAAAGTAATGCTGGCTTCATAGAATGAGTCAGGAAATTTTCCTCCCCTTCTATTTTTTTGGAATAGCTTGAGAAGGATAGGTATTCTCTCTGCTTTAAATGTCTGGTAGAATTCCCCTGGGAAGCCATCTGGTCCTGGACTCTTATTTGTTTGGAGATTTTTGAGGACTGATTCCATTTATTCACCGGTTATGGGTCTTTTCGAGTTTTCTATTTCTTATGGCTTGAGTTTTGAAGTGGGTAGGTGATTAGGAACTTCTCCATTGCTTCCAGGTTGTCCACTTTGTTGGCATATAATTTTTCATAGTATTCCCTGATAATTGCTTGTATTTATTTCTGAGGGATTGGTTGTAATAATTCCATTTTCATTCATGATTTTATCTATTTGGGTCATCTCCCTTTTCTTTTTGAGAAGCCTGGCTAGAGGTTTATCAATTTTGTTTATTTTTTCCAAATACCAACTCTTGGTTTCATTGATCTGCTTTACCCTATTTTTAGATTCTATACTGTTTATTTCTGCTCTGATCTTTCTTATTTCTCTTCTACTGCTGGGCTTGGGGTATCTTTGCTGTTCTGCTTGTTTCCTTTAGGTGTGCTGTTAGATTTTGTATTTGGGATTTTTCTTGTTACTTGAGGTAGGCCTGGATCATAATGTATTTTCCTCTCAAGACTTCCTTCGCTGCATCCCAAAGCGTTTGGATTGTTGTATCTTCATTTTAATTTGTTTCCACATCTTTTTAATTTCTTCTCCAATTGCCTGGTTGACCCACTCATTCTTGAGTAGGGTGTTTTTAACCTCCATGCTTTTGGAGGTATTCCAGACTTTTTCCTGTGGTTGATTTCAACCTTCATAGCATTGTGGTCTGAAAGTATGCATGGTATGATTCAATTCTTGTATACTTATGAAGGGCTGTTTTGTGACCCAGTATATGATCTATCTTGGAGAATGGTCCATGTGCACTTGAGAAGAAAGTATCTTCTGTTGCTTTGGGATGCAGAGTTCTAAATATATCTGTCAAGTCCATTGGATCCAATGTATCATTCAGGGCCTTTGTTTCTTTATTGGTCCTGTGTCTAGATGATCTATCTATTGTTGTAGGTGGAGTATTAAAGTCCCCTGCAATTACCACATTCTTATCAATAAGGTTGCTTAGGTTTGTGATTAATTGTTTTATATATTTGGGGGCTCCCATATTTGGCTCATAGATATTTATAATTGTTAGCTCTTCCTGATGGAAAGGCCCTGTAATTATTATATAATGTCCTTCTTCATCTCTTGTTACAGCCTTTAATTGAAAGTCTAGTTTGTCTGATACAAGTATGGTTACTCCAGTTTTCTTTTGACTTCCAGTAGCATCATAGATAGTTCTCCATCCCCTCAGTTTCAATCTGATGGTGTCCTTAGGTCTAAAATTAGTCTCTTGTAGACAGAAAATTGGTGGGTATTCTTTTTTTATCCATTATGATACCCTATGTCTTTTGGTTAGAGCATTTAGTCCATTTACATTCAGTGGTATTTTAGAAAGCTATGGGTTAAAGTCATTGTGATGTGTATATGTTTCATGCTTGTTGTGATATCTCTGGTACTTTGTCTCACAGGATCACCCTTAGGATCTCTTGTAGGGCTGGCTTATTGTTGATGAATTCCTTCAGTTTTTGTTTGTTTGGGAAGACCTTTATCTCTCCTTCTATTCTAAGTGACAGACTTGCTAGATAATGGATTCTCAGCGCCATATTTTTCTGTTCATCCCATTGAAGATCTCCTGCCATTCCTTTCTGGCCTGCCAGGTTTCAGTAGATAGATCCGTCACTAGTCTTATTGGTCTCCCTTTATATGTTAGAGCACATTTATCCCTAGCTGCTTTCAGAATTTTCTCTTTATTCTTGTATTTTGCCAGTTTCACTATGATATGTCATGCAGAAGATCGATCCGTTATGTCTGAAGGGAGTTCTCTGTGTCTCTTGGATTTCAATGCCTGTTTCCTTCCCCACATCAGAGAAGTTCTCATCTATGATTTCTTCAAGTACACCTTCAGCACCTTTCTCTCTTTCTTCTTCTGCTGGAATCCCTAGTATACTTATATTATTGTGTTTCATTGCATCACTTAGTTCTCTAATTCTCCCCTCATACTCCTGGATTTTTTTTATCTCTCTTTTTCTCAGCTTCCTCTTTTTCCGTAATTTTATCTTCTAATTCATCTATTCTCTCGTCTGCCTCTTCAATCCGAGCTGTGGTCGCCTCCATTTTATTTTGCACCTCATTTATAGCATTTTTTAGCTCCTCCTGACTGTTTCTTAGTCCCTTGATCTCTGTAGCAGTAGATTCTCTGCTGTCCTGTATACTTTTTTCAAGCTCAGCGATTAATTTTATGACGATTATTTTAAATTCATTTTCTGTTATATTGCTTAAATCGTTTTTGGTCAGTTCATTAGCTGCCGCTACTTTCTGGAGTTTCTTTTGAGGAGAATTCTTCCGTTTCGTCATTTTGGATAGAACCTGGAGTGGCGCGGAACTGCAGGGCTCTTCCCCTGTGGTGTCTGGAGTAACTTGTGTTGGTGGGCAGGGCCGCAGTCACACCTGATGTCTGCCTCAGCCCACCGCTGGGGCCACAATCAGACTGGTGTGTACCTTATCTTTCCCTCTCCCAGGGGCAGGACTCACTGTGGAGTGGTATGGCCCCTGTCTCGGCTACTTGCACACTGCCAGGCTTGTCTTGCTGCTTCTATGGGATCTGGCGTATTAGCCAGGGTGGATCCACAAGGTGCACAGGGGCTGGAGGGGCAGGCTCAGCTTGCTTTCCCTTTGGTGGTCCACTGCGGAAGGGACCCAGTGGCACCGAGAGGGAGGCTGACCCGTTGGAGGGATGGATCCACAGAAGGACAACATTGGGTGTTTGCGCAGTGCAAACAAGTTCCATGACGGGAACTGGTTCCCTTTGGGATTTTGGCTGGGGGATGGGCAAGGGAGATGGCTCTGGCCAGTTCCTTTGTTCCCCACTGAGCTGAGCTCTGTCCTCTGGGGCTCAACACCTCTCCCTCCCATTGTCCTCTAGCCCTCCCACTGTCAGAGCAGAGCTGTTGACTTATAACATTCCAGATGTTAAGTCCCGCTGGCTGTCAGAACACACTCTGTCCCACCCCTCTGCTTTTGCAAGTCAGACTCAGGGGCTCTGCCTTGCAGGGCGGGCTGCCCCTCAACCGCCCTGGCTCCCTCCTGCCAGTCCGTGTAGCACGCGCTGCCTCTCCGTCCTTCCTACTCTCTTCTGTGGTCCTCTTATCTATGCTTGGCTCCAGAGAGTCTGTTCTGCTAGTCTTCTGGTGGTTTTGTGGGTTATTTAGGCAGATGTGGGTGGAATCTTAGTGATCAGCAGGACGCGGTGAGCCCAGCATCCTCCTACGCCACCATCTTCTTCCAGGGCCCCTTACTTCCTTCTTTGAGTTTTTTTTTTTTAATCAATAATGGATTCTGTATTTTTTCGAATGCTTTTTCTTCATATATTGGGATAATCATATGATTCTTATCTCTTATTAATGTGGTTTATCACGTTGATTAATTTGCGAACATTGAATCAGCCCTTCGTCCCAGGAATAAATTTCACTTGATCATGGTGAATAATTCTTTTAATGACTGTTGGATTTGATTTGTTACTCTCTTGTTGAGAATTTTTTTATCCATGTTCATGAGGGATATTGGTCTGTATTTCTACTTTCTTGTAGGATCTTTGTGCAGTTTTGGATTTCAGGTAATTCTAGCATATCACAGAAGGAGATTGGAAGTTTTCCTTCCATTTCTATTTTTAGAAAATTTTGAGAAGAATATGGGCTAAATCTTCTATAAATGTCTGGTAGAACTCACGTGGGAAGTCACCTGGACCAAGAGTTTTGTTTATTGGAAAATTTTTGAATACTGATTCCATCTCTTTGCTAGTTATATGTTTTCTCAAATATTTATTTCTTAATGTTTCAGTTTGGGTACTTTGTGAGTTTCTAGGAATTTGACCATTTCTTCCAGATTGCCAGACTATTGCCATATAATTTTTCATAGTATTATCTTATGATTATTTTTATATCTGTGGTGTTGGCTGTGATCTCTCCTCTTTCATTCAATATTTCATCTATTTATTTTCTTTCTTTTTTGTTTTGGTAAGTCTGCCTCAGAGTTTATCAATCTTATTAATTTTTTCAAGAAACAACTCTTAGTTTCAGTCATCTGTTCCACTGGTATTTTTAAAAATGTGTATTTATTTATTTTGAGAGAGAGGCAAAGCATGCAGAGGAGGGGCAGAAAGTGAAAGAGAGAATCCCAAGCAGCTCTCCACTGACAGCAGAGCCCCTATGCAGTGCTAGATCTCACAACCATGAGATCATAAGCTGATCCTAAATCAAGAGTTGGACACTTGAACAGTTGAGCCACCCAGTTGCCCCGTTGTGCTATTATTTTTGTTTGTTTGTTTGCATACCATTTATTTTTCTTAGTCTTTATTATGTCCCTTATTCTGGCTTTAGGCTTTGTGTGTTCTTCCTTTCCTAGTTCCTTTAGGTATGAGGCTAGTGTGATTAGTTGAGATCTTTCTTGCTGCTTGAGGTAGGCCTGATTTGGAATACACTTCCCTCTTAGGACTGCCTTTTTTGAATCCAAAAGTTTTGGACTGTTGTATTTTTATTTTCATTTGTCTCCATGTATTTTTTTAATTTACTGGTTAACACATTCATTCTTTAGTAGGATGTTCTTTAACCTCCGTATATCTGTAGTTTTTCCAAATTCTTCCTTCAGGTCAACTTCAAGTTTCATAGCGATGTGGTCTGAAAATATTCATGCTATGATCTCGATCTTTTTGCATTTGTTGAGGGATGTTTTGTGACCCACTATGCGATCTATTCTGGATAACTTCCCATGTGCACTTGAGAATAATATGTATTCTGCTGATTAGGGATGAAATATTCTGAATATATCTGTTAAATCCATCTGGTCTAGTGTGTCATTCAAAGTCATTGTTTCCTTTTGATTTTCTGCTTGGATACTTTGTCAACTCCCTAAGTGGGTTATCACTGTCTCCTAGATTACTGTAGTATGTATTGTATTGTATTGCAGTATGGTATCTACCCATGTTGGGGACACAATTATTTACAAATGTTAAATCTTATTGATGGATAGATCCCTTAGTTTATTATATCATGCCAGTTTTCACCTCTTGTTACATTCTGTTTTTAAAGTATAGTATGTGTGATATAAGTATGGCTATTGAAGATTTCTTTTGAAATATTTTCATATGACAGATGGTTCTCCATTACCTTACTTTATGTTTTTTTTAAAGTTTATGTATTTATTTTGAGAGAGAGCATGCAAGTGTGGAAGGGCAGAGAGAGCCCAAAGCAGGCTCTGTGCCACCAGTGCCGAGACAGATGTGGGCCTTCAAATCATGAACTGTGTGCTCGTGACCTGAGCTGAAGTCAGATGCTTAACCAACTGAACCACCCAGGTGCCCCATCTATCCCTAACTTTCAATCTGCTGTTGTTTTTAGGTCTAAAATCGGTCTCTTTAGGCAGCATGTACCTAGGTCTTATTTTTATCCATTCTGGTACCCTATGTCTTTTGATCTGAACATTTAGTGCATTTATATTCAGAGTTATTATTGAAAGACATGAATTTAATATCGTTATGTTACCTATAAAGCTTGTGTTTCTGTGATGTTCTCTGCTCCCTTCCAGTCTTTATTGTTTGGGCTTTTTTCTCCACACAGAATGAACCCATTAATATTTTTTAGCAAAGCTTGTTTAGTGGTCACAAACTTATTCAGTTTTTATTTATCTGGGAAACTACTTCTTCCATTCTGAATGACAGCCTCGCTGGATAAAGTAGTCTTGTCTGCATACTTTCAGCATGTTGAATATATACTGACTTTCCGCTGTGGCCTGCCAAGTTTCTTTGGAGAAATCTGCTGCAGACTGGATCTCTTTTCCTTTGTAGGTTAAGGACTTGTTTTCCCTCGTTGGCTTCAGGATTCTTTCCTTGACTGTGTATTTTGTGAATTTGATTATGATATGTCTTATGATGGCTGGCTTTTGTTGAATTTAACAGGAGATCTCTGGGCTTCTTGAATGTTGATGTCTGTGTCTTTCCCCCAGATTCAGGAAGCTTTAACCTATAATTTGCTCATGTAAACCTTCTGCCCTTTTGGTTCTCTCTTCATCTGCTGGGACTGCTTCATATGAATGTGATTACATTTGTAGAATTTGCTGAGTTTGCTCAGTCTACTCTCATGATCCAATACTTTAATTCCCCCCTTGTTTTCAGCTTCATTATTTTGCATACTTTTATCTTCTACATCACTGATTCATACGTCTGATTTATACACCCTCTTTTTATGGCTTTCTGTATGGTTTGCATTTCAGTTGTAGAATTTCCAACTTCGGCCTAGATTTTAACTCTTTTATCTCTGCTGTAAAGGATTCTCTATAGTCTTTTCTTTTTTGAAGCCAAGCTAGCATACTTATAATTGTCGCTTTAAATTTTATGTCTGTATTTTACCTATAACTCTGTTGATTAAATCCATGTCCATTACTTCTACTCCTTGTTCTTATCTGTTGCAGTGAATTACTCTGTTTTGTCATTTTGTCCAGGAAAAAGAAACAAATGAAGAAAGAAAGAAAAAGAGAGAGAAAGCATGCAAGCAAGCAAGCTTGATCTTAGGAGTGTTTTGTTATGTTTCTTAAAGAAGCTAGATCTAGGGCACCTGGCTAGGTCAGTTGGTGTGCTTGCCACTCTTGAACTTGGGTAAGTTCAAGCTCCATGTTGGGAATGGAGAGTAATTAAAAATAAAATCTTTCAAAGAATAAGGTAGATCCAAATAATGAAAGAATATATATATTCTGTGCAGATTCTATCTGCACTAAACTGAAGGTTTGCAGCAGTCTATGATCAGTAGATTTGGTGCATGTGAGTGGTTTGTGCTAGTCTTCTGTGGGAAGGTCCTGTTGCACTGTGTCTTATCCTCACTTGCCTGTTTAGAGATGCACCTGCAGGGCATAAAGCGACTGGGTTTGGTGTATTTTGCTCCAGTCCCCAGTTGGTGGCAATGTTTAGCTCACTGAGTTTTGTCAGTCTTAATGAGTGAGGGAAAAATGACTTCACCCTCTCTCTCTTTTTAATAATTTCCCTTACACTAGTTTAGATTATTTCTTTTAGTTTTTAAATTTTTATTTAAATCCAAGTTAGTTCACACATACTTTAATAATGATTTGAGGAGTAGAATCTATCAATTCATTACTTAAATATAACACGCAGTGCTCATCCCAACATGTCCCTCGTTAATGCCCATCAGCCAGTTAGCCAGACCCCCACCCAATATCCCTCCAACAGTGCTCAGTTTGTTCTCTGTATTTAAGAGTCTCATAATTATTATTTGCTTCCATCTCTGTTTTTATCTTATTTTGCCTTCCTTCCCCCTATGATCTTCTATTTTGTTTCTTAAATTTCACATATGAGTGAAATCATATGATGTATTTCTTTTACTGACTTATTTAACTTAGCATAATACAATCTCTTTCTATCCACATTGTTGCAAATGGCAAGATTTCATTCTTTTGGTTGCCAAGTAATATTCTGTTGTATATATGTACACCACATTTCTTTATTCAGTCATCAGTGATGGACATTTAGGCTCTTTCCGTAATTTGGCTATTGTTGATAGTGCTGCTATAAACAATGGGATGCATGTTCCCTTTCAAATCAGCATTTTTCAATCCTTTAAATAAATGCCTAGTATTGCAATTGTTGTGTTGTGGGGTAGTTCTACTTTTAATTTTTTGGGGAACCTCCCTACTGTTTTTTAGAGTGGCTGTACCTGTTTGAATTTCCACAAGCCGTGCAAAGAGATTATTCCTCTTTCTCTACATCCATGAGCATGGGCTGTTTTTCCATTACTTCGTGTCTTCTTCAATTTCTTTCATGAGCTTTCTATAATTTTCAGCATGGAGATATTTTACCTCTTTGGTTACGTTTATTCCTACATATTTTAAAGTTATTGGCTTAATTGTAAAAGGCATCGATTCCTTGATTTCTCTTTCTGTTGCTTCATTATTGGTGTATAGAAATGCCACTGATTTCTTTATGTTGATTTTGTTTCCTGTCACCTTGCTGAATTCATGTATCAGTTCTAGCTGGGTTTTTTTTTTTTTTTTTTTGGTGGAGTCTTTTGGGATTTCCAGGTAGAGTACCATGACATCTGCAAAGAGTGAAAGGTTTTTTTTCTTCCTCCCTCACCCTCTCTCTTGTCCCAGAGGTGGAGAGCTTGTGCCTGCCACTCATCAGTATGTCCTCAAAGAATATAAATAATCACCCTTCTTATGTACCCAGCTTCCACCAGATCCTTACTTTCACCCTGTGTGTGTAAGAGTTGTTTTATCACAGGCACCAGGCTGGGTTTCTAAACTCCAAATTTTAGAGACTTGTGTGCGGTGGTCCAGTGTTGATTCTGGGGGAGGACCTCAATACATTTCTGCTATTTCCTATCAATTCCCAGGAAAACATTAGCTCAATCGCCCAGGGGTTCATAAGTTATGGCAAAGTGGAGCAGAAAGCTGGCACCAAGACTCACAGCCCCCAGCTGCTGCTCCTATGTCTGGGATGGTGCAGCAGGTGGGCACCACCCTTCCTTCTGTCCGCATAGAGTCCTCGCTGCCACTCTCAAATGCACTCCAAGTGGAGGAGCCTTTCCCCTGTGTGACCCAGGAGATCCTCAGACCACACTGTCCAATCCAGTGTCTCTGCCCTTCTTCCCCACAAGACCATCACTGAGCTTGTCATAACCCTGAAGGTGGTGAACTTCTAAATCTTCAGATTTTTTACTCTGCTGCTTATAATGTCTTGTGGTAGACAAGGTAAGCAGGGTTCCTTCCCATCTGCAACACCTTCAACACCCTCAGTCCTTATCTACATGAAATCAATTCTCTGCATCTCCTACCTTGAATGATTCTTATAGAATTGCAATTTTGTTCTCTAAGTCCTCAAATTGATTTTATGGGTGTACATAATGATTTAATATTTACCTAGCTGTGTTTGAAGGAGGAGGCAAACTTCGAGTCCTCCTACTCTTAAATAATAAGTAATTTTATCCTTAAACATCTAATGTCTTTCTAATTTTTTTGATTTTTAAAGTTTATGTAGCTACGAATATTTTATTTTCAAAAACTTTAGTCCTTTAAAGCTTTATTTATCTTTGAGAGAGAAAGCGTGAATGGGGTGGGACACAGGAAAGGAGGACAGAGGATACAGAGGGCTCTGGGCTGACAGCAGAGAGCCCAATGTGGGGCTCAAACTCACAAACCCTGAGATCATAACCTGAGCTGAGGACAGATCCTCAGCTAGCTGAGCCACTCAGGTGCCCCTACTTGTAAAAAGTTTAAATTTATATCTCCTTATTTTCAATACCTTAAATTCATTTCTTCAAGTTATTTCTAAATGTTTTTATTTGTTTAATACAATTATAGATGTATTTTTCATTTCCTTTTCAATGTTTTTCATTGCTAGTATATAAATATATATTGTAGGTTTGTATTTAATATTGATTTTGTATCTTGCATCTTGTTCAACTTGTTTATTATTTCTTGTGAAATTTTGGTAACTCCCTACAAATTTGATATACCGAATCATATCATGTGTAACAAAATGCAGTTTTAGTTCCTTTTTTTTTCCATTCTGGAAAACTTTGATTTTTGGAAGTTTAGCCTATGTTTTATGTGTGAAATAATCTCAAAATTCATGGAGTATAATTTGTATATATTTTGGTGAATTTCATTTGCTTTCTTTTTGAGAACATGAGTCTATATACAAGAGATAATAATCTGTCATGTTTTTTTGTTATCATGCCTCGGTCTGCTTTTGGAATCAGAGTAATACTAATCACCTAATATTACCTGGGAAATATTCCACTTCTAGTATTTTTTGGAAGTGTTTGTGCAGACTTGGATCAATTATTCACTAAATATTTGGCAAAATTACCAATTAAGTCATTTAGGTTTTCGTTTTTATCTGTGAAGTTATTTTTAATTAATCCATTTTCTTGCTATAAATCTATTTATATATTTCTTTCTCTAAATGTCTATTCAGATATTTTATTTCTTGATTTATCTTTGTACCTTGTGCATGTCGAGGTGTTTATTGCTAATGTTTAGTATTCTTTGTTTCATGATTTTCTAGTCAGTTGGCATAAACTAATCAGGAAGAATAAAACATGAGAATAATGATTTGGAGAAACCAATTAATGATCCAATGATTATACTGTTGTAGGATACAGGTTATGAATATAAATACTCATAGTTATTGTGTGACCAAAATAGATGATAAATACAAACTGAATTTATGAATAATGTCTTTTGAATTTAGATTTTATCAAAACAAAAGAAGCATCCTGCTCTTTTTTCAAACTAAATATTGAGTTAAGACCTAATACTAAATTTTCCATAAAAAAATGAAAAATGACATAGCAAATTAAGAAAGTTATAAAAATAAACATTTCATGAATCGCAATGGGTAAAACCAACTTAGAAAATACAGTCTGTTAGACACTAGTCTTTTATACATTTAGGTGGCACTTGAGTTAAAAATGTTCAACTTAAATTTATGGAAGATGCCAACTTGGTACATCTTTATCATGTTACATGACATTTAAGACATCATAGATAAGAAATTGTTTTGTATATTACAATAAATATAAAGAATTTCAAGTGACTGTATTAAGCAGTTTAATTAGAGATAACTACAAAATATTAACATTTTAAACCAGTGAATATAGGATACACATAATTTTCAAATAAAAAGCATAAATTTTAATGATAATGGCTGTAGACCTATTAATCATAATTAACTTCATGAAAACGTAAATCTCACAGGATGTTAATAGAATTTTAAGTATATTGTAGAATAAATAAAAATTAAACCTGAGATTTTTCAAAATGACCTTGGAAGTGAAAGGGGGAGCATGAGCTAAAAGAGCGTTGAAGTCAAAGACATAAATTCAGGTAAATAACTATATTAATGGTGGCATAATGCTAAGAAAATAACTAATTCTTGCCATATACAGGTAATATTAAATACAGTGGAGTATATCATACCAGGAAATTGTGTAAAACATAAAATAAATTTTCAAAACTTAACAAAAATTATTTATACTCTACAAATTATTATTACCATAAGTATATTTATAATTACACAAATATACAAAGTTGAGAGTCATGAGATGTTGTTGTCTGCCAAAAATATCTTTGTGAAATAGTTTACTAATGTAGTTACTGGATATATGTGCTTTTAGGTAAAATACTAGTTATTTCCTAATCTTTTAATGTAGGTAGCTAAAAACGCTCAAGAAGTTACAAGAACCCTAAAACCTGCTGAATAGAATTGGAAGGAAAATATGAGATCTCCTCTAGAGCAGAAATACATCAAGGGAATATCTAGATGAGTTGACTAAGAAGCAAGTGTTCCCTTCAGATAATGGTTTATCACAGGGACTTAAAATTCATGTGTGTTGAACTTTTTTTTTTCCTCAGGACAAATGGAATAAACAAATGCACTGACTTTCAAATGTGATATTTCCCAAAAGTAAGAATCAAATTAAAAAGTTTGAAGCCCAGGGCACCTGGGTGGCACACTTATTTAAGCGGCCAACTTCAACTCAGGTCATGATCTCGCAGTCTGTGGGTAGGAGCCCCACATTGGTCTCTGTGCTGAGAGCTCAGAGCCTAGAGTCTGCTTCAGATTCTCTCTCTCTGTCTGTCTCTCTCTCTCTCTCTCTTTCTCTCTGCCTCTTCCCCACTCCTGGTGTGTCTCTTTATCTCTCAAAAATAAATAAAAAGTCAACATAAAGCCCATAAGAAAATACAAAATCAGAATGGTGTGTCAGAAATTAGATGCCACATAAACGTCAGATATTGGCATTATGTTTAAAATGTTTAAAAAATATGTAGGAAAAACAAAATCAAAATACTGTGGAATAACAAGACACCATAAGCTTGGCAATGATCATATAAAAAGTAAAAATTCTAAACATAATACACTTAATACATATATAAGAGTTAAAGATTAAATTAAACTGAGATGATAAGAGGAAGAGTAAACTGGAGTATGAAACTCAATGACTAAAGAATATAGTCCAAAACAATGAAGTATGTACATATTAGTTGTAGAAACATGAATACTAGCATGAGAAGGAATAAGACAATAGACACATCCAACTGTTTCACTAAATATGTAAAATAAAAAATGAATAATCAAATAAATAGTGAATTATAAATTCTTGAGTTCAAACACCTGACATGAAGACTTGAATTTAGAAGAGGGGTGTGCCAAAGAGAGATAAATAAAATAATTAAAATATATGTTAGTAAAACAGAGAAACTCCACAAGTTGAAAAAAAGGATTAAAAACAGTGAGAGAGAGAGAGAGGGTGAGAGACAGAGAGATAGAAAACTTACAAATAGGAGAGCAAAATCTCCACAGCTATTGTATTGCCAGAAAAGAAAGAAAAAAAAATATTGATGCCCATACAAATTATTCAAGCCAAAACTGGATAATTAAATAACTTTAATAAATAAGAATACTATTTTCAAAAGTACAAGCACCGAGGACTTTAAGAGACAAAACAGATGAACATAAGGGAAGGGAAACAAAAATAATATAAAAACAGGGAGTGGGACAAAACAGAAGAGACTCATAAATATGGAGAACTGAGAGTTACTGGAGGGGTTGTGGGATGGGGGATGGGCTAAATGGGTAAGGGGCATTAAGGAATCTACTCCTGAAATCATTGCTTCACTATATGCTAACTAATTTAGATGTAAATTTAAAAAAATAAAAAATAAAGTAAATAAATAAATAAATAAATAAATTACTTGCTCCGTTAAAAAAAAAAAAAAGTAAAAGCCTGAGAAATTTGACTACATTAAGGACTTGATTTTTAAATTTCAGCTTTATTGAGGTATAAGTGACAAAATTGTATGACATGTAATGTATACACTTTGGTGATCTGATATGCATATACATTGTGAAAGCAATCCCATCATCTAGTTAATTAACCCATCCATCATCTCACATGGTTATTTCTGATACAAAATTTAAGTTCTACTCTCAGCAAATTTCAATTATACAATACAGTGTTATCAATGATAGTCACCAAGTTTCACATTAGTCTCAGACCTTATAGTTGAAAGTTTGCACCTTTTTACCAGCCACTCCCTATTTCCCCACACACACTATCCCAGCAAACAATTTTCTACTCCTTCTTTCCCCCATGTTACGTATGTATATATATTTTTTTAAATTTAAATACAATTTAACGTATAGTGCAGTATTGGTTTCAGGAGAATTTAGTGATTCATCACTTACATATGATGCCCGGTATTCATCCCAAGTGCCCTCCTTAATGCCTATCACTCATTTTGCCATTTCCCACCCACCTCTTTTCCAGAAACCCTATGTGTTCTCTGTATTAAAGAGTCTCATGAGCCAAAGCATAAGAGACTCTTAAAAACTGAGAACAAACTGAGGGCTGATGGGGGGTGGGAGCAAGGGGAGGGTGGGTGATGGGTATTGAGGAGGGCACCTTTTGGGATGAGCATTGGGTGTTGTATGGAAACCAATTTGACAATAAATTTCAAAAAAAAAATAAAAATAAAAAAAAAGTCTCCTATGGTTTGCCACCCTCTCTGTTTTTACATTATTTTCCCTTTCCTAACTTATACCCATCTGTTTTGTTTCTTAAATTCCACATATGAGTGAAATTATATATTTGTCCTTCTCAGACTGACTTATTTTTCTTAGCAGAACACACTTTAGTTCCATCCACGTTTTCACAAATGGCAAGATTTCTTTTGTTTTGATCACCATGTGGTATTCTGGGGTATAGACAGCATATCTTCTTTATCCATTCATCAGTGATAGATATTTGGGCTCTTTTCATAACTTGGCTATTGTTGATTGCACTGCTATAAACATTGGAGTGCATGTGCCCATTGGAATCAGCATTTTAATATCCTTTAGAGAAATATGAGCTTCCTAATAGTATACTTCAAGAGGAAAGAAAAGGTATCTTGTAGAAAGGTCTAAGAATCAAAATGAATGGGTAAGGTCCACTGTATGGTAATAGAACGTAATGGTGGACATGGGACTAAAATAACCATATCATCATTGGCAATATTGGTTTTAAGAGTATTCAAATATAATTAAAAGTGTTATTTTGTTATTTCACACATTTGTTTAATGGATAAAAAAAAAGTATCCAGTTGTTTTTTTTTTTTTGCAGCGTTAACTTTTTAAAAATGGATGACATTTTCATTGCATAAATTGGAGAATATTAGTTATTCTTGTATGAGAAATGATTAGCACCGAAGGGCTGACAGTGGCATAGACATTGACCACAAGCTTCTGGATACCCAAGATGACTGAGTTATTCACCCAAAGCAGTATTGCCAATGATGACATGATAAGGTTCATCCGGTACATGACCGCGAAGAAACTCACCAGCAGCATAATTGTGTGTGGCTCTTTTCTCTGGGCAGACTCTTGGGGAGAAGTTGGTGATATGAAGGTGCTGGGACCATCTATGAGGCTTGAACAAGAGAATTACCATGTATGCGCTTGAACGAAGCACGATCCATATAAAGGTGATATCACAAGATGTTTTCAGGGTGGAAAACAGTTCATGAATAACAAATTTCATGGGGGAGAGTGAGAAAAGTTCGCTGAGAGACAGCAGTTGTGTCTGGTTCACATTGGAAGAAGCCACAGTGTAGAAGATCAGGTAACTACTGCAAGGCAAACTGTGGCACCATGAGAAGACAAAAATATAGATCACATAATTTGTGAATTTATGTTTAAAACAGGACAAACAGGAGGTGCTAGGGCTGATGATGATGGCTTGAGTCATGGTCAGAAAGCAGGTAGTATAGATGGAGAGACTCCTCCTCACCCTGTACATGTAGAAAAATACCTTATATTTGAGGTCATTCTGAGAAAACAGTGAGTTAAACAGGTCTGGAGACAACAATCACAGTACGATGAGGAGCATCATTATTTGGACAAGGGGTAAGTGACATGCGATCAGGTCAGTAGGCTTAGGTCTGTGATTCAGAAGTGTGAAGATGTGGAAGAAAATGAGAAAAAAGTTGGCTGAAAGTCCAATGCCAGCTTGAAAAAAAAAACCACATTATTTAATGGTAAAAATAAGGGAACAGAGTTTGTCTTAATGGCATAAGTAATAAATGTTTTGTATATCTGGGAAAAAAATAAACTACTTATCACCAATGTTCTTTCTTCAGGAGTCAAAATCCTCACAGCCATCAGGGTTTTCACCTCATTATTTTTAGTAATTGCCTCAGCAATATTTTCTACACCAAATGACTTTAATATATATCAAACACCAACACACTCACAGTCAGGCCTACATAAGGTTTCCATTACGAATATTCCTATTGTACCCGAGTCCTCCTCTTTGCAAAACATTTTGCTTGTTTTCTGTTAACTTAATATTTAGCACCCATGACAGTGATGTGCATATAAAATCTCTAAAAAAGATAGTTATAGGGAAAACTGAATTATTTTTTTTTACAAATAGGAAAGACTAATCTAAGCAAATAATGGGAAAAAAAGTAATTTCCGAATTGAGTTTTCGTCTCATTGCATCACTTTGATTTTTTCTAACTTTCTTATTCTCCCAAGTTTGTGGTCCATTGTGATTATATGTGACACATTTTAACAATCCCATATATTTCTGTATTTTACTTTATTTATTTTATTTTTTTAATATTTGTTTATTTTAGCGAGAGAGATAGACTGAGCGGGGAAGGGGGCAGAGAGAGAGTGAGAGAGAGAGAGACAGAACCTGAAGCAGTCTCCAGGTACCAAGCTGTCAGCACAGAGCCCGATGTGGGGTTCGAACCAACGAACCATGAGATCGTGACCTGAGCTGAAGTCAGCCGCTTAACTGACTGAGCCACCCAGCCTCCCCTAATTTCTGTATTTTAAACAAGGATATTAGTAATCTTGCCAGCCTCCATAAACTTATATTCCATTTTCCATTAAATCCAAAATATTTCCAGGTTCTGGCGATAAAGTCACAAAAATAGTTGTGGGAAGAGAATTATTCTCCTTAACTCAACCCTATCAAAATTATCTTCCCACAACTACAAATTGATTCTCTCCCAGTTTAATTTCCATTCCAGAGATCTCTAATGTAAATTATTTTCATCTCAGGAGTTAAGTGCTAGCCCAACTATCAATTTTCAAAAGGATAAAAACAACATTTATCTATTGTGTTACACTCATGAAGTTGCATAGAAATAACTATGTATTAATTCCTTTTTTCTGAAACTTTACTTAATATAGGTCTATATCCATATGCCTTGAAAAATACTTAGGGTATCAAGAGTAAAATATTTCCTCTAAAATATCTCAAATCATAATTTTTACAAAGTTTGTAACTGAATAATTTTGCACCTAAGATTTTATATTATTTTTCTGGAAGCAGGCATAATTATTTTATCAATATGATTTAATGCATGATTTACAAAATTTAAGCTGTATGGTGCAGTATAATGAAAGACCATCACAATCACAGATTACTCTGAGGTGGAAAAATGTTCAATTATATATTCAAGTCATTTATAACTATACTGGTCAATACATATAAATATATGAGACAATACAGAAATGTTTGCTATTAATGTTATTGGCTCATGCTTGGAAATTAATGTCTAAGGTTGAATATTTTCTAAAATTGCCTCCCACGCAGGAGTTTATAAAGGACACATTTTGTAGTGGATTTAATGGATTTTACATTTTCTTCATAAGCCTGACCTAAAAAGGGACACATTTACCCTATCTATAAGAAGTAAAAAACTGATAAAGGCCACCAAATATATCTGCAACCTCATCATTGATGGGTTCTATTTTTACGTGGTATACAGGAAAAGCAAGAGGAAAGCATTCATTTAATGGCACAATGCTTTCCACATTAAAAGGATCATGCTCCAGTACCATAACAGAATATATGGGCATAAGAGACTTCTTACAGATAAATTTACTTATTAACAATATATCTGAATCATTTTATTAATATACCACACATAGCTTATGGCACATCGTGTAGAGAGATAAATAAAGTAACATAAATAAGAACTCTAATACTTTTTTTAAAATTTCTAATTAATTAATTTTTGTATATATAATTTATTGTCAAATTGGTTTCCATACAACACCTAGTGCTCATCCCAACAGGTGCCCTCCTTAATGCCCATTACCCACTTTCCCCTCTCCCCCACCCACCCCCCCCATCAATCCAGGAGGCAAACAATAAGAGACTCTTAAATACTGACAATACTTTTTTTTTTTAAATCTCACACCAAGTTCTCTCCAGTTTTTGCTTTCTAATTCATATCTTTAATTTTGAAAATGACTATGTCACTGACAAAATCTTTGATCTTCTGGATCATCAAATGTTATGTTTCTCCAGGGAGGCTCTTCAGCTCAATAAGGCTGAGTCTGGACAACAAACTAATTATGGTTCCCATGGATTAGGGTGTAAAGTGTAACTTCATTCAGTACAAATTGTGAAAATTTAATTTACCTTCTAGAAGCAAACAACTGATAGTTGTCATCAAGATATCAGAAGGTCATCTTTGAGGAGGGAAGATGGCAGGGTAGGAGGACGCTAGGCTCACCGGCGTCCTGCTGATCACTTAGATTCTACCTACACCTGGCTAACTAACCCAGAAAACCACCAGAAGACTAGAAGAACGGAGTCTCTGGAGCCAAGTGCAGAAGAGAGGCCCACAGAAGAGGGTAGGAAGGGCAGAGAGGTGGTGCACGCTGCAAGGACTGGCGGGAGGGAGCCGGGGCAGAGGGGCAGCCTGCCGGCCAAGCAGAGCCCCTGAGTCTGGCATGCAAAAGCGGAGGGGCTGGAGGGAGTGTGTTCTGACAGCAAGCGGGACTTAGCATCTGGGAGGTCATAAGTTAACAGCCCTGCTCAGAAATCCAGAAGGCTGGAGGACAAATGGAGGGAGAGTTGCTGAGCCCTGGGATGACAGAGCTCAGTTTGGCGGGGAACAAAGGCGCTCGCCAGCGCCATCTCCCTAGCCCAAACCCCAGCCAAAATCCCAAAGGGAACCAGTTCCTGTCAGGGAACTTGCTCGCTCCGAGCAAACACCCAACGCTGTGCTTCTGCAGAGCCAAACCTCCTTCAGCAGATCTGACTCCCTCCTGCTGCCACAGGGCCCCTCCTGAAGTGGATCACCTAAGAAGTGAGCTAAGCCTGCCCCTCCTGCCCCTGTGCACCTTGCCTACCCACCCCAGCTAATACACCAGATCCCCAGCACCACAAGCCTGGCAGTGTGCAAGTAGCCCAGATGGGCCACGCCACCCCACAGTGAATCCTGGCCCTAAGAGAGGGGAAGAGAAGGCACACACCAGTCTGACTGTGGCCCCAGCGGTGGCAGACACCAGGTCTGACTGCGGCCCCACCCACCAACTCCAGTTATACACCACAGCACAGGGAAAGTGCCCTGCAGGTCCGCACCACTCCAGGGACTATCCAAAATGACCAAACGGAAGAATTCCCCTCAGAAGAATCTCCAGGAAATAACAACAGCCAATGAACTGATCAAAAAGGATTTAAATAATATAACAGAAAGTGAATTTAGGATAATAGTCATAAAATTAATCACTGGGATTGAAAACAGTATAGAGAACAGCAGAGAATCTCTTGATACAGAGATCAAGGGACTAAGGAACAGTCAGGAGGAGCTGAAAAACGCTTTAAATCAAATGCAAAATAAAAAGGAAACGACGACGGCTTGGATTGAAGAGGCAGAGGAGGGAATAGGTGAACTAGAAGATAAAGTTATGGAAAAAGAGGAAGCTGAGAAAAAGAGAGATAAAAAAATCCAGGAGTATGAGGGGAAAATTAGAGAACTAAGTGATACACTATAAAGAAATAATATACGCATAATTGGTATCCCAGAGGAGGAAGAGAGAGGGAAAGGTGCTGAAGGTGTAATTGAAGACATAATAGCTGAGAACTTCCCTGAACTGGGGAAAGAAAAAGGCATTGAAATCCAAGAGGCACAGAGAACTCCCTTCAGACGTAACTTGAATCGACCTTCTGCACGACATATCATAATCAAACTGGCAAAATACAAGGATAAAGAGAAAATTCTGAAAGCAGCAAGGGATAAACATGCCTCACATATAAAGGGAGACCTATAAGATTCGTGACTGATCTCTCTTTTGAAACTTGGCAGGCCAGAAAGGATTGGCACGAGGTCTTCAGTGTCCTGAACAGAAAAAAATATGCAGCCGAGAATCCTTTATCCAGCAAGTCTGTCATTTAGAATAGAAGGAGAGATAAAGGTCTTCCCAAACAACCAAAAACTGAAGGAATTTGTCACCACTAAACCAGCCCTACAAGAGATCCTAAGGGGGATCCTGTGAGACAAAGTACCAGAGACATCGCTACAAGCATAAAACATACAGACATCACAATGACTCTAAACCCGTATCTTTCTGAATGTAAATGGATTAAATGTGCCAACCAAAAGACATAGGGTATCAGAATGGATAAAAAAAACAAGACCCATCTATTTGCTGTCTACAAGAGACTCATTTTAGATCTGAGGACACCTTTAGATTAAGAGTGAGGGGATAGAGAACTATTTATCATGCTACTGGAAGCAAAAAGAAAGCTCGAGTAGCCATACTTATATCAGACAAACTAGACTTTCAATTAAAGCTGTAACAAGAGATGAAGAAGGGAATTATATAATAATTACAGGACCTTTCCATCAGGAAGAGCTAACAATTATAAATGTCTATGTGCTGAATACCGGAGCCCCCAAATATATAAAACAATTACAAACATAAGCAACCTTATTGATGAGAATGTGGTAATTGCAGGGGACTTTAACACTCCACTTACAGAAATGGATAGATCATCTAGACACACGGTCAATAAAGAAACAAGGGCCCTGTATGACACATTGGATCAGATGGACTTGACAGATATATTTAGAACTCTGCATCGCAAAGGAACAGAATATACTTTCTTCTCGAGTGTACATGGAACATTCTCCAAGATAGATCACATACCGGGTCACAAAACAGCCCTTCATAAGTATACAAGAATTGAAATTATACCATGCATACTTTCAGACCACAATGCTATGAAGCTTGAAATCAACCACAGGAAAAAGTCTGGAAAACCTCCAAAAGCATGGAGGATAAAGAACACCCTACTCAAGAATGAGTGGGTCAACCAGGCAATTAGAGAAGAAATTAAAGAATATATGGAAACAAACGAAAATGAAAATACAAGAATCCAAAAGCTTTGGGATGCAGCAAAGGCAGTCCTGAGAGGAAAATACATCGCAATCCAGGCCTATCTCAAGAAACAAGAAAAATCCCAAATACAAAATCTAACAGCACACCTAAAGGAAATAGAAGCAGAACAGCAAAGGCAGCCTAAACCCAGCAGAAGAAGAGAAATAATAAAGATCAGAGCAGAAATAAACAATATAGAATCTAAAAAAAACGGTAGAGCAGATCAACGAAACCAAGAGTTGGTTTTTTGAAAAAATAAACAAAATTGACAAACCTCTAGCCAGGCTTCTCAAAAAGAAAAGGGAGATGACCCAAATAGATAAAATCATGAATGAAAATGGAATTATTACAACCAATCCCTCAGAGATACAAACAATTATCAGGGAATACTATGAAAAATTATATGCCAACAAATTGGACAACCTGCAAGAAATGGGCAAATTCCTAAACACACACACTCTTCCAAAACTCAATAAGGAGGAAATAGAAAGCTTGAACAGACCCATAACCAGCGAAGAAATTGAACCGGTTATCAAAAATCTCCCAACAAATAAGAGTCCAGGACCAGATGGCTTCCCAGGGGAGTTCTACCAGAAGTTTAAAGCAGAGATAATACCTATCCTTCTCAAGCTATTCCAAGAAATAGAAAGGGAAGGAAAACTTCCAGACTCATTCTATGAAGACAGTATTACTTTGATTCCTAAACCAGACAGAGACCCAGTAAAAAAAGAGAACTACAGGCCAATATCCCTGATGAATATGGATGCAAAAATTGTCAATAAGATACTAGCAAATCAAATTCAACTGCATATAAAAAGAATTATTCACCATGATCAAGTGGGATTCACTCTTGGGATGCAGGGCTGGTTCAACATTTGCAAATCAATCAACGTGATACCTGACATTAATAAAAGAAAAGATAAGAACCATATGATCTTGTCAATCGATGCAGAAAAGGCCTTTGGCAAAATCCAGCATGCTTTCTTAATAAAAACCCTTGAGAAAGTCGGGATAGAAGGAACATACTTAAACATCATAAAAGCCATTTATGAAAAGCCCACAGCTAATATCATCCTCAATGGGGAAAAACTGAGAGCTTTTTCCCTGAGATCAGGAACACGACAGGGATGCCCACTCTCACCGCTGTTGTTTAACATAGTGTTGGAAGTTCTAGCATCAGCAATCAGACAACAAAAGGAAATCAAAGGCATCCAAATTGGCAAAGATGAAGTCAAGCTTTTGCTTTTTGCAGATGACATGGTATTACACATGGAAAATCCAATAGACTCCACCAAAAGTCTGCTAGAACTGACACATGAATTCAGCAAAGTTTCAGGATACAAAATCAATGTACAGAAATCAGTTGCATTCTTATACACTAATAATGAAGCAACAGAAAGACAAATAAAGAAACTGATCCCATTCACAATTGCACCAAGAAGCATAAAATACCTCGGAATAAATCTAACCAAAGATGTAAAAGATCTGTATGCTGAAAACTATAGAAAGCTTATGAAGGTAATTGAAGAAGATATAAAGAAATAGAAAGACATTCCCTGCTCATGAATTGGAAGAATAAATATTGTCAAAATGTCAATACTACCCAAAGCTATCTACACATTCAATGCAATCTCAATCAAAATTGCACCAGCATTCTTCTCAAAACTAGAACAAGCAATTCTAAAATTCATATGGAACCACAAAAGCCCCCAAATAGCCAAAGTAATTTTGAAGAAGAAGACCAAAGCAGGAGGCATCACAATCCCAGACTTTAGCCTCTACTACAAAGCTGTAATCATCAAGACAGCATGGTATTGGCACAAAAAGAGACACACAGACCAATGGAATAGAATAGATACCCCAGAACTAGACCCACAAACGTATGGCCAACTCATCTTTGACAAAGCAGGAAAGAACATCCAATGGAAAAAAGACAGTCTCTTTAACAAATGGTGCTGGGAGAACTGGACAGCAACAGGCAGAAGGTTGAAACTAGACCACTTTCTCACACCATTCGCAAAAATAAACTCAAAATGGATAAAGGACCTGAATGTGAGACAGGAAACCATCAAAAGCCTAGAGGAGAAAGCAGGAAAAGATCTCTCTGACCTCAGCCATAGCAATCTCTTACTCAACACATCCCCAAAGGCAAGGGAATTAAAAGCAAAAATGAATTACTGGGACCTTATGAAGATAAAAAGCTTCTGCACAGCAAAGGAAACAACCAACAAAACTAAAAGGCAACCAACGGAATGGGAAAAGATATTTGCAAATGACATATCAGACAAAGGGCTAGTATCCAAAATCTATAAAGAGCTCACCAAACTCCACACCCAAAAAAAAAAAAATAACCCAGTGAAGAAATGGGCAGAACACATGAATAGACACTTCTCTAAAGAAGACATCCAGATGGCCAACAGGCACATGAAAAGGTGCTCAAGGTCGTTCCTTATCAGGTAAATACAAATCAAAACCACACTCAGATATCACCTCATGCCAGTCAGGGTGGCCAAAATGAACAAATCAGACTATAGATGCTGGAGAGGATGTGAAGAAACGGGAACCCTCTTGCACTGTTGGTGGGAATGCAAATTGGTGCAGCCACTCTGGAAAGCAGTATGGAGGTTCCTTAGAAAATTAAAAATAGATTGGGGCGCCTGGGTGGCTCAGTCGGTTAAGCGTCCGACTTCGGCTCAGGTCATGATCTTGCGGTCCGTGAGTTCAAGCCCCGCATCGGGCTCTGTGCTGACAGCTCAGAGCCTGGAGCCTGTTTCAGATTCTGTGTCTCCCTCTCTCTCTGACCCTCCCCCATTCATGCTGTGTCTCTCTCTGTCTCAAAAATAAATAAATGTTAAAAAAATTTAAAAAAAAAGAAAATTAAAAATATTCCTACCCTATGACCCAGCAATAGCACTGCTAGGAATTTACCCAAGGGATACAGGAATACTGATTCATAGGGGCACTTGTACCCCAATGTTTATAGCAGCACTCTCAACAATAGCCAAATTGTGGAAAGAGCCTAAATGTCCATCAACTGATGAATGGATAAAGAAATTGTGGTTTATATACACAATGGAGTACTACACAGCAAGGAGAAAGAACGAAATATGGCCCTTTGTAGCAACATGGATGGAACTGGAGAGTGTGATGCTAAGTGAAATAAGCCATACAGAGAAAGACAGGTACCATATGTTTTCACTCTTATGAGGATCCTGAGAAACTTAACAGAAACCCATGGGGGAGGGGAAGGAAAAAAAAAGAGGTTAGAGTGGGAGAAAGCCAAAGCATAAGAGACTATTAAAAACTGAGAACAAACTGAGGGTTGATGGGGGGTGGGAGGGAGGGGAGGGTGGGTGATGGGTATTGAGGAGGGCACCTTTTGGGATGAGCACTGGGTGTTGTATGTAAACCAATTTGACAATAAATTTCATATATTGAAAAAAAAAGAAGGTCATCTTTGTTTCTCTTTAATTTAAACTTAATGATGTGTTTTCTGTTTTTAAAAAATAGCCTATAGCTCCACGATGTAAGGATGTTAGGATTTCCAATAATATAGTAATGACCCAGAAGAATTAGAACAAAATTAATCCATGGCTGTCATCTATAGATGGCTTGAGTGCAAAGTATAATTGGATCCAAACTGATACATTGAGAACTTAAAATCAGATGTGCATCTGATAATTTACTATGTGACAGTAATAGGCTGGACGAGCTAAGTGACTTGCAGCTGATCCCTCACAGAAGGCAAAATGCAGGTCAAATTTAAGCTCTTGCATTGAATTTTACCCAGCCTATAATAAATATTGGAAGTCCCAAAGTATGTACACAATACCAAATAATGGTGGGGAAAATAACACTGTTACATGTACCAGCCAGAAGACGGATCATAAAGTCTATGGGTTTAGATCAGCTGTCTGGAGTAAAGAGGACAATAAGAAAGAAAAAAAATACATAAATTTCAAGAACTTAAAGGCTATTTTGTGTAGATGAAAATGCTTTTTGAAGTAACAGAATTTTGTAACATCTGTTTTACCAAATTTTTAATAATCCAATTTTAAATTTGCATTATTTTATGAAGTACAAGATACTGGAACACTCACTTCCCATTGTAGTTTTCAGAATATTATCTGTGCAATAAAATATTATGTTTGTTTGGGGCGCCTGGGTGGCTCAGTCGGTTAAGCATCCAACTTCAGCTCAGGTCAGGATCTCGCGGTCCGTGAGTTCGAGCCCCGCGTCAGACTCTGGGCTGATGGCTCAAGCCTTGAGCCTGCTTCCAATTCTGTGTCTCCCTCTTTCTCTGCCCCTCCCCCGTTCATGCTCTGTCTCTCTTTGTCTCAAAAATAAATAAAACGTTAAAAAAATTAAAAAATATATTATGTTTGTGTTATTACTATACAAATAAAAAGTATCATTTTAGCGATCAGTCTCATATTATATGAACAGCATTGTATACTCTATGACTGGACATCGTAACACATAAAGTGATTGTTGGAATTGCAGGTAAGTAAATGAGGGGATATTTTTTGGTTCAGTGGCAATAGGTTTCTACCTGAGAAGTACAGCTGCCAATTTCAGGAAAAGAAAACACCATTCCCATTAAAATTACTTCCATAAAAATTTATTTTTAAAAAAAGGTACAAGTCCCAAATTAATAAATATAAGAATCGGAAGTCATTGAATAACTGAAATGCGTGTAGTAGTCTGGCAATTGATCTTAGAGTAGGGTAAAGCTGAAACCACTATGTTTGCTGACAAGGAGATTTGTAACTTCAAGATATTTAATTCTTAGTTTCCCCGGGGAAAATCACAAGAAGGAAATATCACTGCAGAATTAGGAGACAGAAAAAATGCTGGAAGAGTTTTATCAGAAATATCATGCAATAAATTTTGGAAAAATGTAAAAATCTTGGTGGTGTGCCTTTCTGGCCATCACAACAGAGGATGACAGAAAAGTATAACACTTTTTTATTCCAAGATCTTGCAAAGTATTTTATCATTGTGACTCTGTTCTACAAAGTAAAAAAGGGAGTCACATCAAGTGTATAGAAAAATTAACATGTAGGGATATCACCAATTTTGAAACTGGAATTTGGAGGAGTATATTCTGTTTTCTAAGTATGTTAATTAGAATCAGTCAAGCTGTCTCTTTCTTGACATAATCCTCCTTAATTGCATGAAGGGTAGACTTTTTTTACATGAGTTCTCTCTTGAAATCTTAACATTTTCTTATATCCAGAGGCATAGAGGGTTTTTACTGTTTGAAATCCAAGAGAGCTTGATGTCCTCATGCAAATAGGCAATGGCATTTATCATCATATCTTTCTCTATCCTACACCAATTCTTTCTCATACTTTTAGAGCATACACACTGGAAGACACTATGCCACATGAATTCACTTACTGTAGTTATGGATTTTAATAATAAAATTATAGTTTACCTGCACATTTGTCAGTAAAATTTCCAATGAACAAATAACCATTTGAAGTGTTAAGAAGAAACAGCATGGTCACAATATTAAGAAAATAAATTTTATCACAAGATAATGCTTTGTCTTTCCATTTTGCCAAACTATTGCTCTGTTCTCAATCTATCTCAACAAAATTAATGTAAAGGACATCTTATGATTTACTATATTTAAAATATGTAAATTGAATTTATTTTAGGAAATAATGGAATTTGAAACCATGCAGACTAAGCATTCTTGTAATAATCTTGTATGAATATTCATCATATCATGTACTAACTTCATTATTTCTGAAAATATTATATAAGTGCCAGAAAGTGGAATTCCCAGATCAATTTTTTGTAAACAGGAAAATTTTTCTATGTTAGAACCCACTATAAAGGAATAAAATAAAATATTTACATTAATATGCTAATATAGAATTCATGTAAAAATGTTTAAAACATCACTTTTATGACCTAATAATTGTAATGAGTCCCAAAATGTTAAAAATGATTTAAAGGAACGAAGTATAACTGTCATTTTGAGTTATTTCAGATTCCTTATATATCAAAACACATAATAACACCCAAACACATAAACTGAGGGAAAAAATGGTATAATAAGAAAAAGAGAAAATCAATTCTAGTTCAAAATATATCAAAAATTATAAAAATTATTCCAAAAATCTAAACGTTGTTAACCTCCTATGATTCATAAAATTGGTCTTTTAGTCTTATAATGTCTGCTGTATCTAAGTATGCTTTGCTGGAAAATGCCTGGAATTATAAGGAAGTTATAATACTTTTTAAGAATATCCTGTCTCATCCCATCACCCACTTGCTTCTTTAGCAGTCTCGGTTAATGAGCCTGAGGAATAGACCCTCACCAGACTGTCTTTGGGGTGAGTCTGTTTGTGAGATGTGTCCCACATTATACTGTTAAAAGAGAAAGAGTCCATTAGATCATCTCCCTTCAGGTCCATAATTATCATGTCACCTGTAGAACTAGGACAAGCCCTGGCTTGGAAATGTTATACTTGGAGCCACGAAAGGGAAACTAAACTTATTTCACTCCTGGGCAAGAACAGACAAGGAGCAGTTGCTTTCCCAAATTTTCCATGTATGATCTCATTTTGAATGGCCACCTTGTCCCGGTGGATTGTATTGTTTTGGTTACTGTCAACAAAAAATAATCAACCATCCTAATTTCAAAAGAAGTAGAATACCATGGAAGATTCTCCAGGGTACCACACTAATTTAAGTGATTCCAAGTGTCTTTTACATGTTTCCCAACTGGTCTCTATTTTAGGTCAAAACTAAACTACAAGCTCATTTGAGGAATTAGGAAAATGTCCTCCCGTCCTGACCCGTACTGGGTAAAATCTTGTCCTCCTAAGAACACTGCTCCGGGAGGAAAAAGCAATCTGGCATGGGGAGAAAAATTCGGGCTGTTTTTCACTCCTCCACCCATTTTTCCAGGGGAACTTATAGGTGGCAGAAAGGACAGCTCCATCCAAGCAGAGATGGGGGTTGGAATGTGAAATGTCTGTGCAAAGATATCTTACTTTGATATGAAGCGTCAGGATCTCGTGGTGGTGTGTTATGCCTGGCCCATAACTTAGTCCATTCTGATGCTTGTACCCAACGGGTTGTTTTATGTCACACACTCCGTATTAGACCGAACACTCCTTAGCAACTGCCATTTCTATTTTTTTGTCTGTGATACGGATCAACTCCATCTTTATTATAACTAACTTTAACCTTAACACTAACCATAGTTATGACTGACATGTTTCTGTTCCCTTTCTTATCAAAACATCATTTTTCTTAAATTGGTGACTTTTGTATTTCTAAAGTTATGAATATATGAATAGGATACCAGTTCTTAGCCTGTTTGAACTCAATATAGTATACTTCTCACAAATCATTTTGTGCTTCTCCAAAAAAAAATCATTTGACATGAGAAATACCTGTTTTACAGTATTCTACAGTCTAAAATTACAATTATTTCTGCCATCAAAATCCAGCTCAATCTATTATTCGCCACTATCACTACGACATTGTTGAATCCAGGACAATTTCTTAGGTCTAGTATTTGTTACCATCTTGAAATCTCTTTAAACTCCTTTTAAATTTTTTTGTATAGAGCTTTTGGGTTGTAAACTGGACCCCATACTCACAGAGGACAAGAGATAAGAAAAAGAAAAAAAAATAGGCATAACTGTCCAGATTGGTAGATGGAAGATTTAATAAGCAGTAGCACATACAAACTTCAATTAGGTTGGCTGCAAGATGAGTAGATGAGTAGATCTCTGGATCCTCTCACCAAAATCTTGAAGTTTACGTAGCACATGACTGGGCTCAGTCATGAACACCATCCAGATGGTCTCAAATACGCTTTACTCTCCAAGGCTATGGTCCTTGAAATAGCTCCCACCATAGGATTGGTGTAGCAGATAACTTCCAAAGACAGGGAAAAGGGTGAGGATTCTCTAAATGTCCAATTGTATCTCACAGGTCAACCAACAGTCCTGTCCTCTTTATGACCTCCTCCAACAAGCACTCCAAAATAAATAACAAGAAAACAACAACAATAACAAATGAACAAACAAACAAAAACCTTTTCAACCAAGAATCCTGTACCCAGTAAACTATGAAAAATAAAAATGAAGACATCCCAGAAAAAGAAAACTTGAGCTAAATTGGTGATAGCCACCTTATATACTAGAGGAAGTTCTTCAGTTAGAAAACATATGACCACAATCAGAATACACGTACTTGTGTGTGTATGCGTGCATGCATACACACACACACACACACACACACACACACACACACACACAATTAGTACCAGTATAAATGATTTTATAATTATAAAAGACGGTAGGGGAGCATCTGGGTGACTCAGTTAAGTGTCCGAGTTTGGCTCAGGTCATGATCTTACGGCTCCTGAGTGCAAGTCCCACATCAGGCCCTTTGTTTACATCTCAGAGCCTGGAGCCTGCCTTGGATTCTGTGTCTCCCTCTGCCCTTCCCCATCATATTCTCTGTTTCTTTCAAACTAAGTAAACATTGCAAGAATTATAAAAAATAAAAAACAGTAAGAATTTATATATCTTGTCTTTCCTTAATTTACTTTAAGAAAAACATGTTTAAAATATGTATTTCTATTCTTATAGGACCAAGAAAGCAATGCATATTTTAAAAATGTGTTTAATCAGGAGACTGTAGATGCTGGAGAGGAAGTGGAGAAACGGGAACCCTCTTGCATTGTTGGTAGGAATTCAAACGGGTGCAGCCACTCTGGAAGACAGTGTGGAGGTTCCACAAAAAATTAAAAATAGATCTACCCTATGACTCAGCAATAGCACTACTAGGAATTTACCCAAAGGATACATGAGTGCATATTCATAGGGGGACATGAACCCAAATGTTTATAGCAGCACTTGCAACAAGAGCCAAATATGGAAAGAGCCTAAATGTCCATCAACTGGTGAATGGATAAAGAAATTGTTGTTTATATACACAATGGAATACTATTTGGCAATGAGAAAGAATGAAATATGGCCTTTTGTAGCAACACAGATGGAAATGGAGGGTATTATGCTAAGTGAAAGAAGCCAGGCAGAGAAAGACAGACACCATGTTTTTCACTCATATGTGGATCCTGAGAAACTTAACAAAAGACCATGAGGGAGGGGAAGGAAAAAAAAAAGTTAGAGAGGGAGGGAGGCAAACCATAAGAGGCTCTTAGAAACTTAGAATAAACTGAGGGTTGATGGGGGTGGGAGGGAGGGGAAAGTGGGTGATGGTCATTGAGGACGGCACCTGTTGGGATGAGCACTGAGTGTTATATGGAAACCAATTTGACAATAAATTTCATATTTAAAAAAAAGGCAGAAGTATATTGCAATACAGTCCTACCTCTAGAAGCAAGAAAAATCTCAAATACAAAACTTAACCTTACACCTAAGGAGCGAGAAAAGGAACAGGAAATAAAGCCTAAAGCCAGTAGGAGAAAGAAAACAATAAATTTTAATGCAGAAATAAATGATGTAGAAACAAACAAATGCAACTCCAGCATAACAGATCAATGACACTAAGAGGTGTTTCTTTGAATGAATTAATGAAATTTATTAACTCCTAGCCAGACTTATCAAAAGAAAAATAAAAGGACCCAAATAATACAAATGACAAATGAAAGAGGAGAAATCACAACCAACACCACAGAAATACAAACAATTTTAATGGTATATGATAAAAATGTATGCCAACAAATTAGGAAATCTGGAAAAAAAATTTAAATATCTAGAAACACACACAAAGAAAAGTAAAACAGAAAGATATAGAAAATTTCTTAATAGAAAAATTCATAGCAAGGAAATAGAATCAATAATAATAATTAAAAAATCTCCCCAAAATTCCAGGGCCAGATTGCTTCCCATGGGATTTTTGCCAGCTATTTAAAGAAGAAATAATACCCATTCTTTTCAAACTTTTCTAAACAATCGAAATGGAAAGAAAACTTCTACACTCCTTCTACATTGCTAGAATTACCTTCAATCCAAAACCAGACAAAGACCTGACTTAAAAGGAGAATTACAAGCCAGTGTCTTTGATGAACATAGATGCAAAAATTTGAAAAAGATACTAGAAAGTTGAATCCAACAATATATTAAAAGAATTGTTCACCAGTGTCAAGTGGGATTTATTCCTGGGCTGCAGCGGTGGTTCAATATTTATAGTTAATCAAAGTGATCCCCCACATCAATATAGAAAGGATAAGAAACCTCTCAATAAATGCACAAAAAGCAATTGATCAAATATAGCATCATTTTTTTATTAAAAAAATTCTCAACAACATAGGGATAGAAGGAACATACATCACCATCATAAAGTCCATATATGAAAGACCCACAGTTAATATCATCCTCAATGCTGAAAAACTGACAGCTCTTCCTGTAGTCAGGAGCAAGACAGAGATGTCCAATTCCAACATTAATATTCAACATAGGAATGGAAGTGTTAGCTTCAGCAATAAGACAAAAATAAACACATACAATCAGTAAGGATGCAGTCAATATTTCACTAATGGCAGATGTTCTATACAGAAAACTTCAAAGACTATAAAAATCCGCTAGAACTGATACACAAATTCGGTAAGGTCCAAGGATACAAAATTAACGTATACAAAGTAATGAAGCAACAGGAAGTGAAATTGAGGAAGCGATTTGATTTGCAATTGCGCTGAAAACAGTGATATCCCTGGAATATACTTAACCAGAGAATGAAAGACCTGTACTCTGAAAGCTATGACACACAGATGAAATAAATTGAAGATGACACAAAGAAACAGAAAGACATTCTGTGATCAAGGACAGAACAACAAATATGGTTAAAATAGCTATACTACCCAAAGCAATCTACATATTTAATGTAATCCCTATCAAAATACCACTAGCTTTTTTTCTAACGTTTATTCATTTTTTTGATAGAGAGACAGAGCATGAGTGGGGGAGGAGCAGGGAGTGAGGGAGACACAGAATCCGAAGCAGGCTCCAGGCTCTGAACTGACAGCACAGAGCCCGACTTGGGGCTTGAACTGACAGAATGTGAGATCATGACCTGAGCTGAAATCGGAAGCTCAACCGACTGGGCCACCCGGGAGCCCGATAAATACCACAGCATTTTTATAGAGCTAAAACTGTGAAATCCTGAAATGTGTATGCAACCACAAAAATTTCGAATAGCCTTTGCTTGAAAAAGCAAAGCAAAGTTGGAGGCAGAACAATCCTGGACTTCAAGTTATATGATTACAAAGCTGTAGGGATTGATACAGTATGGTAGTGGAACAAACATAGACACATACATCAATTGAATGGAATGGAAAACCCAGAAATCAACCAAAAAATATATGGTCAATCAATCTTCAAGAATGCAGGAAAGAATAGCCAGTGGGAAAAAGACAGTTTTTTCAACATATTGTGTTGGGAACACTGGATAGTAACATGCAAAAGAGTGAAATTGGACCACTTTTATACACCATACACAAAAATAGGGGCATCTGGGTGGCTCCTTTTTTAATCATCTGGCTTCAGCTCAGGTCATGATGTCATAGTTCACGAGTTCAAGCGCCACACTGGGCTCCATGTTAACAGCTCAGAGCCTGGAGCCTGTTTCAGATTCTGTGTTTCCCTCTCTTTCTCTCTTCCCCTACCCCATTTGTGCTCTGTCTCTCTCTCAAAAATAAATGAACACTAAAATACCCTAAGAGTGTAGAAGACATGCATACACATTTTCCCTAAGAAGACATGCCAACAGCCAGTAGCCAAATGAAAAGATGCTCAACATCACTTATCATGTACAAGCTCCAATGAGTAGTGCAATGAGATATCACTTTACACCTGTCGAATGGTTAAAATCAAAACACAAGAGGAGCACAGGTTGGCGAGGATGTGGAGAAAGGAGAACCCTCATACCGTATTGGTGGGAATGTAAATTGGTGCAGCACATTATGGAGGTTACTCAAAAAGTTAAAAATAGAACTTCTCTACAACCCACCAATTGTACTACTAGGTGTTCACAAAAATGACACACCAAGAGAATTTTTAAAAAATAAATAAATAAATAAAGCTTTGATAGGGAAAGAGAGATGACCTAAAAGGTTGAAAAAAAAATCTGTTTAAAGCCAGTACACAGGGAAATATATATTAAAACCATTGTAAAATTATTTAAGTTAGAATTGACCACATAGGCAATATATATATATATATATATATATATATATATATATATATAATGAATAAGAGAAAATTAAAATATTTTAAAAGTCTTTAGTCTCAATAGGAGATCCTTAAAAGTCCACTTAAGGAAGACTTTTTTTTTCTATATGAAAGTCTGAAAATCAAAATGAATGAGTACAAGATTTGGTATGGGAAAATCAGATCATGCTGCACATTGGGTGAAGGAGCAAGAGTGACATCAGTGAGGTTGCATCAAAATTATCATGGAAAATAAACTGAGGGTTGATGGGGGAGGAGGGAGGGGAAAGTGTGTGATGGGCATTGAGGAGGGCACCTGCTGGGATGAGCACTGGGTGTTGTATGGAAACCAATTTGACAATAAATTTCATATTTAAAACATTATCATGGGGGATCATGTACTGAAGTCCTCATGTACCACATGGATATGCTCCCATAAGTTGAAAAATACTTAGGTCCTCAAAAATGAAAAAAATTTCCACTCAGGATGTTATCAAGATATCTGCAGTATCAAGACATCCTGTTAAAATTCACCAAATAACTCTCCATCACTTTTCACTTTATTGTTCCTTGATACGTGCACAATCATTTCTGTATTTTAGTCCAGTGATCAGTTGAATGCTGCAAATAAAATAGAACAAAAAGCCACATTCACTCCAGTTTTGGTTCTTTGTTATGGAATGGTGTTCAATTATATATTCAAAATCACTTATAACTAGATGGCCAATACATATAAATATATAATCGGATGCAGAAATGTTGACATTTCTTCCTCTTGGCACATGCTCAGAATCCCATGCTTGAGATAGAATACTGGTCTAAAAAATCTAAGATAACCTAGTATGGTGTAAACTTATTTTAAAATGTATAGTTGATTATGATTGATACTATTTTTTACCAAGCCTAATCTAATAGATGGACACATATGTTGTATGTGATAGAACAAGACAACTGATAATTCCCACCAACATACATCTGAAACCTCAGTACATTTTTTTTATTGTCCTGGTGGACTCAGGGAAAGCACTATAGGATGTTGACTTAAAGGAATAAGGATCTTCATTTTCCAAGGAACAGTGTCCTTGGACATGTAGCCAGAGAATGTTTAGGCATAATCTAACCATCAAAATAAGTATAATTATTGATTAGCTCCATATATGATGAGTACATAACTGATATGTGGATATGCCACATACATCAGAAGTCCTTCAACAACAAAATGATTAGATAAAATAACATTCATAAGAATTTAAATCCATTATATTTAAGTTCCAAGGGATATTCAGCTCATCTACTGTAATTCATGCCCCGTATTCTGTAAATGATGATTAAATCCTGAAAAAGAGTTTATCTTCTTGACCATCATATGCATTATTTTTGCTGAGACTCTTGAGGACAGCATGGACTGGAAAGTAACGTGGTTCCCACTCATTTGGGTGGGCAGCTAAATTATAATGAAGTTTAGTGTATATTTGGAAATTTGTATCTACCGCGGGAACTGAGTAACTAATAGTTCCCAGGAACGAACATACTTGTACACCTCAATTTTTAAAATTTATCTAAATGCTTAACTCTGTGACTTGCATTTTTATCTGATGGATTTGGAAACTCCAACATGAACAAATTGTGGAATTTGCAATAATATAGTGATGATATGGGAAAAAATGAAATAGAGAAAAAATGCATACAGGTCACCTAGAGATAGACCAGAGTGTGAAGGAAAATGGGGTCCTATTAGATACATTAACAACTTTAACATCTAAATGCATATAGGAGCATTCACTATGAACAGTGATAAATTTGCTGTCGAAGAAGTGATGTTCCTGAACATTCGTAGAAGACAGATAATAAAAGTCAAGTTTATCTTCATTCCACTGGCTTTCATTTTAGGAAATTCTCAATATTACAAGTCCCCAAATATATGCATAATTGTCAATATTTCTAGGAAAAAATGGCACTTAATGGATGGAACAAGACACTAACCATAAAGTTTGCACTTAGATCAGTTCATTGAACTAGAGATGTAATAAAATGAAGAAGATTTTTACAAAAAAGCATGTGCTATTTTTCATAGGATGAATATGTTCTTTTGAAAAAAGGAAAGTTTGATAAAATCTGTTCCCTTATATTGACAATAATATGGGATTGTTAGAATTATGTTATATAATGATTACAATTATTTTTACAGATATTTGCGTTCAGTCTATTGTATATTTATTTAAATATATGATCCACATGACAAAATAACATACTGTGTTCTGCTTATGATTACACTAATAAAGAGTTTCATTTTCATTATATTTACCATACTCTATGAATATCATTGTGAGACATGTGACTGGACACTGACAGAATTACGTGATTTTGAGGGTTTCTGGTAATGGAAACAATGACATTATTTGGTAACATGGAAAACAGAGCTAAGAATGCCAGGAAAGGAAATCATTTTCCTCACCAAGGTTAGTCATAAGAAGAACTTTGTTGAGTGTACAAATGCCAAAGAAGAAATCAGATACCCATATAAAATTGAATAAATAAAATTCATCTATGATTGTGTAGCAATTTATTTAGTGTAGGGTGAAGCTAGAAACACATTGTTTCCTGAGACGGGTATTTATAATTTCCAGAAATTAATTTCTCAGTTCCCATATGAAAAATAAAAGAAGGGAAAGTGTTCACTGAACAAGAGACAAAAAACTACCAGAAGGCTTTGATTACAATCGTATTAAATAATCAGTAAACTACAAGACTGCTGACTAGCCATGTTTTTTTCTGACCACCACATCTCATGTTTTTCCATACCTTAGTAGGTTAAATCCCTATGTATTTATGTTAAAAGATCTTCATTTTCCAGAACCTTATATAACTACAAGGTTAAAAGAGTAAAGGCATGTGATTAAAGTATTCTAAATTAGTTGAAACAAATTCTGTTTTAAAGATAAAAGTTCTGGGGTGCCTGGGTGGCTAAATCGATAGGGCGTCCGGGTTTGGTTCAGGTCATGATGTCACAATTCCTGGGTTTGAGACCCCCATCGGGCTCTGTGCTGACAGTTCAAAACCTGAAGCCTGCTTTGGATGCTGTTTCTCCCTCTTCCTGCTCACCCCCGGCTCACTCTCTCTTTGCCTTTCTCTCAAAAATAAAGAATTTTTTTTTGAAAAGAGATAAAAGATGTCTTCTTAAAAACATATAGAAGTGACCTTGGGAAAAACAAGTAAAATAAGAAAAAGACTAGTGTATTTGCAATTCAAAACAATCACAAATTTATAAAGGTGTTTTCAAAAATCTATAAATTTATTGTCTCATAAGATTTAAAAAAGTGGTCTTTCTACTCTGAAACCTCTACTGAATGTGTTATAACTCACTAAGAGGTCGAATATGTGAATTGGATTCCCTTAATATCTTTTTGAAAGAATTTTCCTTATCTCACCTCCCGTCTTGAATTTTGAACATTCATTTTAATAAAACGGAGAAATACAGACTTACATGACTGTCATTACAGTGCATTCATGTATATAAGAAGAGGCCGGTTCAAGATAGTTTTAAGGAAGGGATTTCAGTTGCTCATCTCCATAATTATCGTGTCATCTATAGAAGCTAAAGAAGACCTAGTGTTTGGATGGTTAGACATAGGAGCCACCAAAGGGAAAAACTGAGCTTATTTCTGGAGAACAACAAAGAAGGAAGAGCATCTGGGTTCCAAGCTTTCCCATGGGTGAACTTGTTTTCCTATGTCACGTTGCCCTGGTAGAATATAGTGTCTCAATTCTTGTCAACAAAATTTAAAACAGTAACTCTTACTTCTGATTACTAGAATAGCATGTCACATTTCCGTAATGCACCCTACAGGTTCAAGTACTTTCTAGTGGTCTGCACACATGTTCCCCATTAATCTCTATTTTCAGATGAGAATTAAGAACCTGCCTTCTCATCCAGACCTCAAAGTACAGTTGTATAAGCTGAGAAAACAGCTTTGGAATAAAACAGACACCATTCACTATTTTAATGGTGGTTATGTTACAGTGAACACTAAGTAAAAAATTATGTAAACATATAAAAATCTATGTCATTCTTAGAGAGCTAACTAAAAGAGGACAATGTACCTAGAAAAGAGAGAATGAAGTTGAGGGCAGGAAAAAACAGTTGAGAAGACAGGACTAAGGAAGTTCTTAGGGGGAAGGAGACTTTGGAGGGAACAACCTCAAGAAGTAAGGGCATGAGTGCTGTTGGAACCTGAAAGAAAAAAATCGCAGGCAGAAGGAAAAGGTGCAAACAACTGCAGTGGAAATTGCACCTGGAATGGAGAAGTAATTTCACGTCCTCAAGTGTAGTGTAGTACTGAAGGCTCATAAAATAAGCATCAGCTGAAGAAAAGATCAGGGCTCCTTAGTAACTTAGAGGTGGAAAAACAGGATGAAAAATTTACTTTGAGATTAGAAGCCAGTGGAGGGTTTTGACCAAAGGAATGACATATGCAACCTGACATTGTGACAGTGTCACTGTAGCTGCTTGGTTGAAAGATCAGAGTGCAGAGTGGGGTGGAATCTGGAAATTCAGTAAAAGATGTTAGTGAAGTGAAACTTCCACTCTTCGCAGATAACATGATACTCTACATGGAAAAGTCAAAAGACTCCACCAAGAAACTGCTAGAGCTGATACATGAATTCAGCAACGTCGCAGGATATAAAATCAATGTATAGAAATCAGTTGCATTTCTATACACTAATAATGAAGCAGCAGAAAGAAATATCAAGGAATCAATACCATTCCCAATGACACCAAAACCCATAAAACACCTAGGAATAAACCTAAGCAAATAGCTAAAAGATCTGTATGCTGAACAGTATAGAAAGCTTATGAAATAAATTGAGGAAGACACACAAAAAAAATGGGAAAACATTCAATGCCTATGGATTGGAAGAACAAATATTGTTAAACTGTAGATACTACCCAAGGAAATCTACAAATTCAGTGAAATCTCTATCCAAATAACAGCAGCATTCTTCACAGAGCTAGAGAAACAATTCTAAAACTTTCGTGCAGCTACAAAAGACCCTGAATTTGCAAATAATATTTAAAAAGAAAACCAAGGCTGGAGGCATTCACAATCCTGACCTTTAACCTATAGAACAAAGGTGTAATAATAAGGACAGTATGATATTGTCACAAAAACAGACACATAGATCAATGGAATAGAATAGAGAACCCAGAAATGGACACACAAATATATGGCCAACTAATCATGGACAATCCGGAAAGAGTATGCAATGGAAAAAAAGACACTCTCTTTATCAAATGGTGCTGCGTGAATTGGACAGCAACATGCAGAACAATGAAGCTGGACTAATTTCTTACACTATACACATAAATTCAAAATGGATCAAAGACCTAAATGTGAGACTGGAAACCTTCAAAACCCTACAGGAGAAAGCAGGCAGAAACTTTTTTGACCTTGGTCACAACAACTTCTTAATTGGCATGTCTCCAGAAGCCAGGGAAATTAAAGCAAAAGTGAACTATTGAGACCTCATCAAGTAAAAAGCTTCTGCACAACAAAGAAAAAAATCAGTAAAACTAAAATGTAACTGATGGAATGGGAGAAGATATTTGCAAATGACATATCAGATAAAGGGTTAGTACCCAACATCCAAAAAGAACTTACCAAACTCAACACATAAAAAACCCAAATATTCCAGTGAAGAAATGGGTGGAAGTCATATGTAGACACTTTTCCAAAGAAGACATCAGATGGTTAACAGACACATGAAAAGATGCTCAACAACACTCATCATCAGGAAAATACTATTCAAAACCATGATGAGATACCATGTCACGCCTGTCAGAATGGCTAAAATTAACAACTCAGGCAATAACAGATGTGGGCAAGGATGTGGAGAAAGGGGAACCTGTTGCACTGTTGGAGGGAATGCAAACCACTGAAGCCATTCTGGAAAACAGTGTGGTTCTTAAAAAAAAATTAAAATAGAAATACCCTGAGACAATGAAAATTGCACTAGTAAGAAGTTATCCAAAGAATACAAAAGTGCTGATTTGAAGGAGCACATGTATTCCAATGTTTATGGCAGCATTAGCAACAATAACCAAATTATGAAAAGACCCCAAATGTCCATCAACTTATGAATGGATAAAAAGATGTGGTACATAGATACAATGGGTACATACTCCATGATGAAAAGAATGAAATCTTTCCATTTGCAACAAGCCAATTAAGTCAGTCAGAGAAACACAGATATCATATCATTTCACTCATATGTGGAATTTGAGAGACTCAATAGGTGAACATAAGGGCAGGAATAGAAAAACAAGATAAAGGCAGAGAGGGATGCAAACCATAAGAGACTCTTAAATCCAGACAACAAACTGAGGGTTAACTGGAAGGGTGTACAGGATGAGTTACATGGGTAATGGGAATTAAGGAGGGCATTTTTCAGTATTAGCACTGGGTGTCATATGTAAGAGATGAATCTCTGGGTTCTACTCCTGAAGCCAAGACCACAGTGTATATTAACTAACTTGTATGTAAAATAAAATGAAATAAACAAGACATAAACAGATATCACTTAAAACATGGGGGAAAATGATGCTAATGAGAAATTAAATGGAAATGGTGGTCACAGGGTCCTGGATGCTGCTAGGAAGTTGGTCAATGTGTTTTAATTATGGTCTTCTTTTGTAGATTGGACAATTAGGCTAAGGATAACCTGTAAGCAAAGGAGAGGAGTCAAAAAGTTAAAATCGTTTTGATCTTGGAAATTAGAAGGTGAATTTGTAATTAGCAGAGATGGAGATGACAATGGGAGAAATTTGGAGGGAAGGAATTCAGATTGTAAATTCTGGACTTGTTAAATTTGAAGTGTCTTCCAGGAAATGAAGACAGCTGAGAGTGGGGTCCCAGACAGCATGTGATGAGAAGCATCTAGAGAAGAAGCATCAGGTGTGTGGTTCAGATGGGGAAGAAAGCTAAACCTGGGATCTGATCTTAAATTTAGAAGCTAGGGACTGCCTTTAAAAGAGAATGAATAGAACAAAAACGGAGACAAGGAGCGCAGCGTCAGGAATTTTGCTGTAAAGGGAAAGAAAGAAATGATGTGGTAGCTGCATGGCAAAAATGGGTTTAAATTTACAGAGGATATTTGAATGATACAATTATTTATTATATATTAGAAACAGTCATTTGACCTTAGTTATATCATCCCAGTGTACTGACTACATTGAAATAAGTTTATCCAATTTAATGAATGAGAAATTTTCTCCATCAGGCTTGACTAGGTACATATTTTCACCATAGTAAGTTCAGCTCCCCTCAGGTGGTTCTGAGTGTCACTGATACTCATGATCATTACCAGTACACTTTCTGCATGAGTGAATCCCTGTTCAACATAGTGCTCAGGTTGTTCTTCTCAATAGCACATTGCCTAGTCATATTTGGTTGAGCTTGAGTCAAAATACCTTAAGTCACAACAAGTGGATAAAGTATGGAAATTTGGGGTGGAGCTGTGGAAATTGTTCTATAAGCTTTTCATCTTTAGTGGACTGGATGTGCTTTAGAGAAATTCAAGCCTCTATTCTTTTCTTTTAGGTATATATTTACAGGAAGTTATTGTTATTAAAATAGTATAGATAACTGATATTATGATTGAAACTGATCTATATATCAAAAAACAATGTGAAAAGGCAACTTACTGAATGTGAGAAAATAGTTACAAAGTATTTATTTGGTTGAGGTTTACCCTTTAAAGTATATACCTCAATAAAAAAGAAAAAAAATTCATTAAAATATGGGCAGATTGAGGCACCTGGGTGGCTCAGTCGTTTGAGTATCCAACTTTAGATTTTGGCTCAGGTCCTGATCCAGGGTTGTGGGAACAAGAACTGCATCAGGCTCCAGGGTAAGTGTGGAGCATGCTTGGGATTATCTATCTTTCTTCCTCCGCCCCTCTCCCCTGCTTGCATGCTGTCTCTCTAAAAATGAAATAAATCTTAGAAAAATTAAAATAAGATATGGGCAGAAAATCTGAATAGATATCTATAAAAAGAAGACATGCAGATGGCAAAAGAGGTAAATGGCAACAAGGTAAACCCCACGAATCATCACATAAATGCAAATGAAAATGAGGAGTTATTACCTCATACCTATTAGAATGGCTATTATCAAAAACCAAGAAATTAAAAAAGAGTTGGCATGTACACAGCCAACACACACAGCACACAGCAAATGAAAACTGAATGAGTTTGTGACCACTGCAAGGCATAATAGAAGGGACTGTTTGAGTGAACAAAAGAGACAGGAGTGACAATGACAAGAAAGTATCAGAGAAAAACTGCAGCAACAATAACAAAACAAGTGATGGAATGACACTATCTAAACATATCTATCAATAATTAGTTTGAATGAAAGTGGATTTAATGCTCCAGTCAAAAGGTAAAGAGTCTAAGAATGGATAAGGAAACAAGATCCACCTACAAGTGACCTAAAAAGGTGTATTTTATTCCTAAATTCACCTGCATATTGAAAGGCAGGGGTGGAGAAATGTGAATCGTGTAAATGGATGTCAAAAGAAACCTAGAGTATCAAAGCTTACATAGACAAACTAGACATTAAAACAAAGACTGTAACAAGAGATGAAGAATGAGGGTTACTGGGGGGGGGTTGTGGGAAGGGGATGGGCTAAATGGGTAAGGGGCATTAAGGGATCTACTCCTGAAATCATTGTTTCACTATATGCTAACCAATTTGGATATAAATTGTAAAAAATAAAAAAGAATAAAATTAAAAAGAATAAAAAAAGAATGGCAGTAGAAAATAATAAAAGTATCAATGCAAGAAGAAAACAAAGGAATTGTAAATGTTTACACAACCAACATGGTACCACACAAATATATCAAATTATTAATAACAAACATAAAGAAACTAATCCATTGTACTACAATAAGCTTAGGGGATTTAAAACCCCACTTTCTTCAATGGAAAGATCATCTAAAGAGAATATCAAAAAGGAAACAATGGATTTGAATGGTATGCCAGTTAATAGATATATTCAGAACATTTCATCCTAAAACAGAATGATATGCATTCTTATAAAGGGCACACAGGGAACATTCTTCAGAATACATTACATACTAGGTAACAAAACATGCCTGAACAAATACAAAAGATTGAAATCTTACTATGCATATTTTCTGACCGCAACACTATGAAACTAGAAGTCAATCACTAGAAAATAATTCTAAAGTCCACAAATCCATGGAGGTTAAACAACATGCTACTAAACAATAGTGAGTAAACCAGGAAATCAAAGTAGGAATTTTAGAAATGAATGGAAGCAAATGAAAAAGAAAATATGATGGTACAAACCTTTGGTATCCAAGAAGAATGGGCATAAGAGAGAAGTATATAGCAATACATATCTACCTCAAGAAGCTAGAAAAAGGTCAAATAAACAACCCAACTTTACACCTAAAGGAGCTAGAAGGCAAACAACAAATGAATCCAGCCAAAGGAAGGAAGTAATATAGAAGAGAGCAGAAATACTTAATATAAAAAGTAAAAAACAAACAAACAATAAAAAAAGAGAGCAGATCGATGAAATATGGAGCTAGTTTTGTTGAAAAAAATAATACTGATAAACTTCTAGTCATAATATCACAAAGAAAATGGAAATAACCCAAATAAAAAAAAAACCTCAAATGAGAGAGGATTAATAACAGCCAACACCACAAAACCGCCACCAATTATATGATAATATAAAGATAAAATCTATGCCAACAAACGGGACAACTGGAGAAATTGATAAATTCCTAGAAACATATAAACTACCAAAACAGAAAGAATAGAAAACTTTAACAGACTGATTCCCAGCAAAGAGATTGAGTAAGTAATGAAAAATCTCCTAAAAACACAAATCTAAGGCCAGATGCCTTCACAGGAACATTCTATCAACATTTAGACCACAATTAATACACATCCTTCTCAAATTTTCCTAAATATAGAAAAGGAAAGAACACTTGAAAATTCACTCTATGAGTCTAGCATTACACAGATACCAAAACCAGATCAATACTCCACTAAGAAAGAGAACTACAGACCAATATCCCTGATGAGCAGAGATGCAAAATCCTCAACGAAATAGTAGTAATCCAAACAATACATTAAAAAAATATTCGCCGGGATCAACTGAGGTTTATTCCTGGGCTGCAAGGTTGGTTCAATATTAAAAAATCAATCAACATGATACATCATATGAATACGAAAAGGATAAGCACAATCTAATCAATTCAATAGACACACAAAAATTAATTGACAAGCATCCATTTATTTAAAAAAACACTCATTAAAGCATGTGTAGAGGGATCACACCTCGACATAATAAAAGCCATCTATAAAAACCCCACAGCTAATATTATCCTCAATGGGGGAAAACTGAGAGCTTTTCCTCTATGTTCAGGAAGAAGATAGGGATGTGCGTTCTCACCACTGCTATTTAACATAGTACGGGTAGTCATACCCATAGCAATCAGACAAAAATAAAAATTAAAATTAAAAGTTAAAAAAAAAACATCCAAATTGCATGGAAGAATACTAGGTTCTCCTTTTGCCGATACGAGGATAATCTCTGTACTAAACCTAAATGAGTCTACCAAAACACTGCTAGAACTGATACACAAACAGTAGCCTTGCAGAACACAAAACCAATGTACAGAAACCCATCTCATTTCTACACAATGTAATGAAGCAGCAGGAAGGGAAAATAAGCGATCAATTCCATTTGCAATTGCACCAGATATTTAAAACTGAACCAAAATTTCAAAAGGACAGAGGGAAAAGACCTGTACTCTGAAAACTATACGCCACTGATAAAAGTAATGGAAGATGACACAGAGAAATGGGAAAAATAAGCCATGTTCATGGATTAAAGAGCATATAGTGTTAAAAAGGCTATACTACCCAAAACAGTGTATACATTTAATGCAATCCCTCTCAAAATACCAACAGCATTTTTGACACAGATAGATTAAACAATCCTAAAATGAATATGGAAACACCAAAGACACTGAATAGCCAAAGCAACCTTGAAAAAGAAAAGCAAAGCTGGAGGTATCACAAAACCAGACTTCAAGTTATATTACAAAGGTGGAGCGACCCAATGTTGTAAGTGGGGTATTAAAATCACATACTATTACAGCATTGTTTTCAGTAAATTTCACTGTGGTTGTAATTAGTTGATTTCTATTTTTGGGCGCTCCGATGCTGGGATCATAAATATTTATAATTGTTAGGTCTTCTTGGTGCAGCCACTCTGGAAAACAGTACAGAGGTTTTTGAAGAAACCAAAAATAGAACTATGCTATGAGCCAGCAATTGCACTACTAGGTATTTATACAAAGGATACAAACATGCTGATTTGAAGGCCACATGCACCCCCATCATTTATATCAGCAGTATTAGAAGCAGACAAATTAGGGAAAGAGCCTAAATGTCCATCAACTGATGAACAGATAAAGAAGATGTGGCTTATAGATACAATGGAATACTCCTTGGCAAGGAAAAGGATTGAAATCTTGATATTTGAAGAACGTGTATGGAAATAGAGTGTATTAAGCTAAGCAAAATAAGTCACCAGAGACAAACAGGTATTATATGATTTCACTCATATATGGAATTTAAGAAGCACGACAGATGAAATGGGGAAGGGAGGGAAAAATAAGATAAAAACAGAGATCAAGGCAAACCATAGAGAACTATTAAATACAGGGAACCGACAGGAGGTTGATAGAGGGAAATTGAGAGTTGGGAAGGACTAAATAGTTGTAGGCATTAAGAAGGACACTTGATAGGTTGATCTCTGGGTGTTATATGCAAGTGATGAATCACTGGGTTCTACTCCTGTTGTCAATACTCCACTGTATGTTAACTAACTTGAATGAAAAAGTAAATTAAAGAAAATAATAAATAGGCTGGAGTAATCAAAACAATATTCTACTTGCATAAAAATAGACACACAGACCAGTAGAAGAGAATATAAACCCAGGAATGGGCCCACACCTAAGTCAAATTACCTTTGACCAAAAAAGGAAAGAATATCCTATTCAGAAGACAGTCTCTTCAACAAGTAGTGCTGGGAAAAATGGTTAGCGACATGAGAAAGAATGAACCTGCACCACTTTCTTACACCATACACAAGATTAAAATCAAAATTGATTAAACATGTAAATGTGAGACTTGAAACCATAAAAATCCTAGAAGAGAACACAGGCAATAACTTCTTTGAGTTGAGCTGTAGCAACTTCTTTGTTGATATGTGTCTTGAAGCAAGGGAATCAGAAGCACAAATAATTTTTTGGGACTTCATCAAAGGAAAAGCTTCTGCATAGTGAAAGAAACAATCGACAAAATTAAAGGCAATTTACAGAATGGGAGAAGATAGTTTCAAATGACATATCTAGTAAGTGTTAATATCCAAAATATGTAAAGAACTTATAAAACTCAATACCCCAAAACTGATTAATATAATTTAAAATGGGCAGAAGATATTTAAAGATTTTTTTTCAAAGAAGATATACAGATGACCAACAGACCTTTTAAAAGATGCTCAATATGATGATCATCAGGGAAATGCAAATTCAAACTACAATGGACCTCACCCCTGTCAGAATGGCTAAAATCAACAACACAGGAAATAACACATGTCTGCGTGGATTTAGAGAGGGAGTAACCCTCTTACACTGTTGGTGGGAATGCAAACTGGTGCAGCCACTCTGGAAAACAGTATGCAGTTTCTTCAACAAGTTAAAAATATAAGTACCCCATGAGTCAGTGATTGCATTACTAGGTATTTACCCAAAGAACACAAAAATAGTATTTCAGAGGAATATGTGCACCCAGATGTTTATAGCTGCATTACCTACAATAGTCAAATTTGCAAACAGCTTAAGTGTCCATTGACCAATGAATGGACCAAGAAATGTATATATAGGTATCATATATAATGGAATATTACTATGCCATGAAAAGAAAACAAACAAAAACAAAACCAAAAACAACAACAATGGATTCTTGCTATTAGCAAAGTCATGTGATTGAGCCAGAGGGTATGAGGCTAAGCGAAATAAACCAGTGAGAAAAAAAGACAAACATCATGTGATTTCACTCATATGTGGAATTCAAGAAAGAAAACCAATGAGAAAAATGACGAAAAAGAGAAAGAGGCGAATCCATACAGACTTTTAAGTATTGATAACAAACTGATGGTTACCAAGAGGGAAGTCAGTGGGGAATGGAGTAAATAGGTGATGGGGATTAAGGAGTGAACTTGTAATGATCACCCTGTGATGTATGGAAATGTTGAATCACCATATGGTATATATGAAACTATATTTCACTATATGTAAACTAACTGGAATTTAAATAAAAAATAAAAAAAATAAATATATGGTGTTCAGGTCTCACATTTATTTATTTATTTGTTTGTTATATGAAATTTTTGTCAAATTAGTTTCCATACAACACACAGTGCTCATCCCAAAAGATGCCCTCTTCAATGCCCATCACCTACCCTCCCCACCCTCCCACCCCCCATCAACCCTCAGTTTGTTCTCAGGTTTTAAGAGTCTCTTTTGTTTTGGCTCTCTTTCCCACTCTAACCTCTTTTTTTTTTCTTTTTTTTCCTTCCCCTCCCCCATGGGGTTCTGTTAAGTTTCTCAAGATCCACATAAAAGTGAAAACATATGGTATCTATTTTTCTCTGTATGGCCTATTTCACATAGCATCTCACTCTCCAATTCCATCCACGTTGCTACAAAGGGCCATATTTCATTCTTTCTCATTGCCACGTAGTACTCCATTGTGTATATAAACCACAATTTCTTTATCCATTCATCAGTTGATGGACAATTAGGCTCTTTCCACAATTTGCCTATTGTTGAAAGTGCTGCTATAAACATTGAGGTACAAGTGCTCCTATGCATCAGTACTCCTGTATCCCTTGGGTAAATTCCTAGCAGTGCTGTTGCTGGGTCATAGGGTAGGTCTATTTTTAATTTTTTGAGGAACCTCCACACTGTTCTCCAGAGTGGCTGCACCTGTTTGCATTCCCACCAACAGTGCAAGAGGGTTCCCGTTTCTCTACATCCTCGCCAGCATCTATAGTCTCCTGATTTGTTCATTTTGGCCACTCTGACTGGCGTGAGGTGATATCTGAGTGTGGTTGTGATTTGTATTTCCCTGAGGAAGAGCAATGTTGAGCCTCTTTTCATGTTCTCTGCCCATTTCATCACTGGATTATTTGTTTTTCGGGTGTGGAGTTGGGTGAGCTCTTTATAGATTTTGGATACTAGCCCTTTGTCTGATATGTCATTTGCAAATATCTTTTCCCATTCTGTTGGTTGCCTTTTAGTTTTGGTTGATTGTTTCCTTTGCTGTGCAGAAGCTCTTTATCTTTATGAGGCCCCAATAGTTCATTTTTACTTTTAATTCCCTTGCCTTTGGGGATGTGTCAAGTAAGAGATTGCTACGTCTGAGGTCAGAGAGGTCTTTTCCTGCTTTCTCCTCTAGGGTTTTGATGGTTTCCTGTGTCGCATTCAGGTCCTTTATCCATTTTGAGTTTATTTTTGTGAGTGGTGTGAGAAAGTGGTCTAGTTTCAACCTTCTGCATGTTGCTGTCCAGTTCTCCCAGCAACATTTGTTAAAGAGACTGTCTTTTTTCCATTGGATGTTCTTTCCTACTTTGTTAAGGATTAGTTGGCCATACTATTGTGGGTCTAGTTCTGGGGTTTCTATTCTATTCCATTGGTCTATGTGTCTGTTTTTGTGCCAATACCATGCTGTCTTGATGATGACAGCCTTGTAATAGAGGCTAAAGTCTGGGATTGTGATGCCTCCTGCTTTGGTCTTCTTCTTCAAAATTACTTTGGCTATTCGGGGCCTTTTGTGGTTCCATATGAATTTTAGGATTGCTTGTTCTAGTTTCGAGAAGAATGCTGGTGCAATTTTGATTGGGATTGCATTGAATGTGTAGATAGCTTTGGGTAGTATTGACATTTTAACAATATTTAATCTTCCAACACATGAGCACGGACTGTTTTTTCCATTTCTTTGTGTCTTCTTCAATTTCCTTCATAGGCTTTCTATAGTTTTCAGCATACAGATCTTTTACATCTTCGGTTAGATTTATCCCTAGGTATTTTATGCTTCTTGGTGCAATTGTGAATGGGATAAGTTTCCTTATTTGTCTTTCTGTTGCTTCATTATTAGTGTATAAGAATGCAACTGATTTCTGTACATTGATTTTGTATCCTGTGACTTTGCTGAATTCATGTATCAGTTCTAGCAGACTTTTGGTGGAGTCTATCGGATTTTCCATGTATAATATCATGTCATCTGCAAAGAGTGAAAGCTTGACTTCATCTTTGCCAATTTTCACGCCTTTGACTTCCTTTTGTTGTCTAATTTCTGATGCTAGTACTTCCAACACTATGTTAAACAACAGCGGTGAGAGTTGACACCCCTGTCGTGTTCCTGATCTCAGGGAGGAAGCTCTCAGTTTTTCCCCATTGAGGATGATGTTAGCTGTGGGCTTTTCATAAATGGCTTTTATGAAGTTTAAGTATGTTCCTTCTATGCCAACTTTCTCGAGGGTTTTTATTAAGAAAGGATGCTGAGTTTTGTCAAATGCTTTTTCTGCATCGATTGACAGGACCATATGGTTCGTATCTTTTCTTTTATTAATGTGATGTATCACATTGATTGGTTTGCGAATGTGGAACCAGCCCTACAGCCCAGGAATGAATCCCACTTGATCATGGTGAATAATTCTTTTTATATGCTGTTGAATTCTATTTGCTAGTATCTTATTGAGAATTTTTGCATCAATATTCATCAGTGATATTGGCCTGTAGTTGTCTGTTTTTTTCTGGGTCTCTGTCTGGTTTAGGAATCAAAGTAACACTGGTTTCATAGAATGAGTCTGGAAGTTTTCCTTACCTTTCTATTTTTTGGAATAGCTTGAAAAGGATGGGTATTATCTCTGCTTTAAATGTCTGGTAGAATTCCCCATGGAAGTCATCTGGTCCTGGACTCTTATTTATTGGGAGATTTTTGATAACTGATTACATTTCTTCGCTGGTTATGGGTCTGTTCAAGCTTTCTATTTCCTCCTGATTGAGTTTTGGAAGTGTGTGGGTGTTGAGGAATTTGTCCATTTCTTCCAGGTTGTCCAGTTTCTTGGCATATAATTTTTCATAGTATTTTTGAGAATTGCTTGTATCTCTGAGGGATTGGTTGTAATAATTCCATTTTCATTCATGATTTTATCTATTTGGGTCATCTCCCTTTTCTTTTTGAGAAGCCTGGCTAGAGGTTTATCAATTTTGTTTATTTTCTTATAAAAACAACTCTTCGTTTCATTGATTTGCTCTACAGTTTTTTAAGATTCTATATTGTTTATTTCTAATCTGATCTTTATTATTTCTCTTCTTCTGCTGGGTTTGGGGTGTCTTTGCTGGTCTGATTCTATTTTCTTTAGGTGTGCTGTTAGATTTTGTATGTGGGATTTTTCTTGTTTCTTGAGATAGGCCTGGATTGCAATGGATTTTCCTCTCAGGACTGCCTTCACTGCGTCCCAAACCGTTTGGATTGTTGTATTTTCATTTTCGTTTGTTTCCATATATTTTTAAATTTCTTCTCAAATTGCCTGGTGGACCCATTCATTCTTTAGTAGGGTGTTCTTTAACCTCCATGCTTTTGGAGGTTTTCCAGACTTTTTCCTGTGGTTGATTTCAAGCTTCATAGCATTGTGGTCTGAAAGTATGCATGGTATGATTCAATTCTTGTATACTTATGAAGGGCTGTTTTGTGACCCAGTATGTGATCTATCTTGGAGAATGTTCCATGTGCACTCGAGAAGAAAGTATCTTCTGTTGCTTTGGGATGCAGAGTTCAAAATATATCTGTCAAGTCCATCGGATCCAAAATATCATTCAGAGCCCTTGTTTCTTTATTGACCGTGTGTCTAGATGATCTATCCATTGCTGTGAGTGGAGTGTTAAAGTCCCCTGCAATTACCACATTCTTATCAATAAGGTTGCTTGTGTTTGTGAATAATTGTTTTATATATTTGGGGGCTCCCGTATTCAGCGCATAGACATTTATAATTGTTAGTTCTTCTTGATAGATAGACCCTGTAATTATTATATAATGCCCTTCTTCATCTCTTGTTACAGCCTTTAATTGAAAGTCTAGTTTGTCTGATATAAGTATGTCTATTCCATCTTACTTTTGACTTCCAGTAGCATGATGAATATTTCTCCATCCCCTCACTTTCAATCTGAATGTGTCCTCAGGTGTAAAATGAGTCTCTTGTAGACAGCAAATAGATGGGTCTTGTTTTTTTATCCATTCTGACACCCTATGTCTTCTGGTTGTTGCATTTAGTCCATTTACGTTCAGTGTTATTATAGAAAGATATGGTTTTAGAGTCATTGTGATATCTGTAGGTTTCCTGCTTGTAGCAATGTCTCTGGTACTTTGTCTCACAGGATCCCCCTTAGGATCTCTTGTAGGGCTGGTTTAGTGGTGACAAATTCCTTCAGTTTTTGTTTGTTTGGGAAGACTTTTATCTCTCCTTCTATTCTAAATGACAGACTTGCTGGAAAAAGGATTCTCGGCTGCATGTTTTTTCTGTTCATCACATTGAAGATTTCCTGCCATTCCTTTCTGGCCTGCCCAGTTTCAGTAGAGAGATCGGTCACGAGTCTTATAGGTCTCCCTTTATATGTTAGAGCATGTTTATCCCTAGCTGCTTTCTTCAGAATTTTCTCTTTATCCTTGTATTTTGCCAGTTTCACTATGATATGTCGTGCAGAAGATTGATTCAAGTTATGTCTGAAGGGAGTTCTCTATGCCTCTTAGATTTCCATGCCTTTTTCCTTCCCCAGATCAGGGAAGTTCTCAGCTATATTTCTTCAAGTACACCTTCAGGACCTTTCCCTCTCTCTTCCTCCTCTGGAATACCAATTATGCATAGATTATTTCTCTTTAGTGCATCACTTTGTTGTCTAATTTTCCCCTCATACTCTTGGATTTTTTTATCTCTCTTTTTCTCAGCTTCTTCTTTTTCCATAACTTTATCTTCTAGTTCACCTATTCTCTCCTCTGCCTCTTCCATCTGAGCTGTGATCTTCTCCATTTCATTTTGCAGCTTGTTAATAGCATTTTTTAGCTCCTCCTGGCTGTTCCTTAGTCCCTTGATCTCTGTAGCAATAGATTTTCTGCTGTCCTTTATACTGTTTTCAAGCCCAGCGATTAATTTTATGACTATTATTCTAAATTCACTTTCTGATATATTGTTTAAATCGTTTTTGATCAGTCCGTTATTTCCTGGAGGTTTTTTTGAGGGGAATTCTTTCGTTTTGTCATTTTGGATAGTCCCTGGAATGGTGCGGAACTGGGGGGCACTTCCCCTGTGCTGTCTTGAATAACTTGCATTGGTGGCCGGTGTCGCAGTCAGACCTGATGTCTGCCTCCAACCCACCGCTGGGGCCACAGTCAGACTGATGTGTATTTTCTCTTCCCCTCTCCTAGGTGCGGCTTTCACTGTGGGGTGACACGGCCCTTCTGGGCTACTTGCACATTGCCAGGCTTGTGGTGCTGGGGATCTGGCATATTAGATGGGGTGGATCAGCAAGGTGCAAGGGAGCAGGAGGGGCAGGCTCAGTTCACTTATCCTTCGGTGATCCGCTTTAGGAAGGGCCCTGTGGCACCAGGAGGGAGTCAGACCTGCCAGAGAGATGGATCCACAGAAGCACAGTGTTCGGTGTTTGCGCGGTGCAAGCCATTTCCCTGGCAGGAACTGGTTCCCTTTGGGATTTTGGCTGAGGGGTGGGCAAGGGAGATGGCGCTGGCGAGTGCCTTTGTTCCCCGCCAAGCTGCGGTCTGTCATCCGGGGCTCAACAAATCTCCCTCCCGTTGTCCTCCAGCCCTCGCGCTCTCTGAGCAGAGCTGCTAACTTATAACCTTCCAGGTGTTAAGTCCCACTTGCTGTCTGAACACACTCCGTCTGGCCCCTCCGCTTTTGCAAACCAGACTCAGGGCCTCTGCTTTGTTGGGGGGCTGTCCCTCCGTCCCGGCTCCCTCCCTCCAGTGCGTGTAGCACACACCACCTCTCTGTCCTTCCTACCCTCTTCCGTGGTCCTCTCCTCTAGGCTTGGCTCCGGAGAATCCGTTCTGCTAGACTTCTGGTGATTTTTTGGGTTATTTAGGCAGGTGTGGGTGGAATCTAAGTGATCCACAGGACGCGGTGAGCTCAGCGTCCTCCTACGCCGCCATCTTCCTAAATAAAACTCAGATCTCACATTTAGGTCTTTAGTACAGTTTGATGGTATTTTATATATCATTAAGAAATGATCCAGATTCGGGGCGCCTGGGTGGCGCAGTCGGTTAAGCGTCCGACTTCAGCCAGGTCACGATCTCGTGGTCCGTGAGTTCGAGCCCCGCGTCGGGCTCTGGGCTGATGGCTCGGAGCCTGGAGCCTGTTTCCGGTTCTGTGTCTCCCTCTCTCTCTGCCCCTCCCCCGTTCATGCTTTGTCTCTCTCTGTCCCAAAAATAAAAAAAGAAAAAAAAAAAAAAACGTTGAAGAAATGATCCAGATTCTTTCTTTTGCATATGCCTGTTCAATTTTCTAATGGAGTAAATATATCGACAATATAAGTGTGGGTCTGTATTCAGTTCCATTGATCTATGTAACTATGTTTGTGCCAATACCATGATGTTTTGTGTTTTTTATCATTGCAGTGTATCTTGAAAGCTGAGATTGTGATGCCACCAGCTTTGTTTTGTTTTGTTTTGTTTCAAAATTGCTTTCTATGTGGATTTGTTTGTGGTTCCATTCAAACATTAGGATTCTTTATTCTACTTTTGTGAAAAAAAACGCTATTAACATTTTGATAGGGAGTCCATTACATCTCTAGGTTACTCTGGTAGTATATATATTTTATCAATATTAATTCTTCCCATTCATGAGGATTGTATATCTTCCCATATGTTTGTCATTTTTCATTATTTTGTTGTCTTTTGTTTGTTTGTTTTTTTAAATGGAATTTTGTTACTATCTAAAAGGAAATTTTCATTGAACACAATTTTAAAAATTTCAGTTGGGCTTCTCACACCCTCACAGGTTCAAGACACATGATGGTGAATGATTTTTACAGTTAAGTTACACTGAAAAAGAAGTAATCTTAGGGAGATTATAGGAAGGTATTCTCATTTGAAAATAAATATAAATATACAATTTCAGTCACTGTGGTTGTAAATCTCTGCTCTCTAATATTAAGCTTCTATCATCCATTATTTGCTGTTTCTAGACATTTTTTTCCCTATGCAATTAGAAGTGAAGGAAATATACATTTTATTTTTACATTTTCAACATTAATTACAAAATATTTCATATTCCAAAAGTGTTCAAGATATATATAGTCTTAATCCCCATCACCCATTTCACCCAATCTCCCACCCACCTCTTCTCTCTGGTGCCCAACAGTGTTTTCAAGAGTTAAGTCTGTTTGTTGGACTGTTTCTCTTTTCCTCCTTTTATCGATTTGCTTAGTTTCTTAAATCGTGCATATGAGTGAAATAAAATGGATTTTGGGTTTTCTGGGTTATTTCTCTTAGCATTATACGGTTTAAAGATTAAGGAAATGTTTCCATTTGCAATAACAGGATAGATCTAGAGAATATAGTGCATACATCCCATCCTATGAAAATGCTATCTACTCCCTCTAGGTCATGAGCAGAGGACAGCCTGGGACTTGGAGGACTGAGGACCTTGGTTTTGCAGATTGCAGCAGAGTAATGCATGTCAGTGTGGAGACCAAGGTCAGGAGCCTCCTTGCTGGAGTCTCAGGTACTGCTTAGGAACTGGTTCCAGAGGCACTCCTGGATGTGGGAGGATGCCTCATGAGTGACGTGAACACCAGGACAAGGGTTGGAGACAGTGCACCAGGGAGGATTCTGAAGATTCTCACCTAGCACATGAATTCCACAAGCTCTGTTCATGTGGAGACACAGAGACAGACTGAGGCAGAGACAGAGCATGGACACAGGAGAGAGGAAACCAGGAAAAACCACAGACTTGCATAAAGCAGCTTGGAAATGACACCCCATCATTCTCTTCAATCCCTTAAAGCAAAGTCAAATGGGCCACCCATCCGGGAAGGGAGGGCATGACAGGGATGTGTGACCAGGATTCAGGAACACTGGGAGACACTGTGGGGACTGCCCCATAGCATCATCAGCCCAGAGGATGCACTGGGACCTGAACCAAAATATCATGGAAGACCATGTAAGTTTGTGTCAGGTGGGGACAAGATCTGAATGAGTTCATTTCCACTTTCCCACCGGGCCTGGGAACCAGACAGGAAGGGGTGGCTGTGCCTGGACCCCAAGGCAAACCCAGGCCCTTTTGAGTGTGTTTATGCCATGACCACCCATTTCTCACTTTTCCATGGCTAAGTGTGTGCGTGAGCCTCATGTGATAGCAGGTGTGGGGCATTTCTACAAGCTGCTCCACTGATGGTGTCCCTAGAACCAGATGCCAGAATGACTGATCAGACAGCTGCAGATGGGGAGACTGGGGAGGCCCTGAGAGGCCCATGATTTGTGCAGGGTCACACTCCTGATCAGGAGGTCTGGAGCGTGGCCTCAACCCAGCTCTGTGTCCTCAAAGCTGTGGCACTGGCTGCACCCACACCTCCTGGGGGCTTTGGGTGAGGTGTTTTTGTGTCCTTGTATGGACAGGGTATGGGGTGGAGTGGAGCCCTTCTGCAGCATGAGTGAGTGGCTCTTGTATGAGGAGGAAGCCCGGCTAGGGGACCCCAGGCAGTGACCTCACTTCCTCGACAACAGAGCACAACAGAATTCAGAACCCAGTAACCAGGCACCCACATTCTGGAGACAGTGTCTTTCTGGGCTTATTTGTTTGGAAACCTGCACATAAGCAATATGCTCTCTTGCTGTGTGCCCATGTCACGAGGCTATTGGCTCAGGAGAGCCAACAGTGACACTGTTTCCCAGTCCTGGAGACAGTGTGTCATGTCTCACATTGGGCGCCTCTGGATTCTAGCTTGGAAAGACCCAAAGGTTACATAGGGAGTCCTAGATCTAACCAGTCAACCCCGATACCTCTCTTACTGACCTTTGCAGCCCCACATGCCCTCCCCATGTGTATGTGTCTATGTGTGGAAGGAAGGGTCATGTGTGGAGGACCCACCTGGGCAGGTGCAGTCTGAAGAGGGGTCAGATGCCCGGTGGGCCGTCATGCTCACAACTCAGGTCAAGGCTGGCTGAGTGGGACAGGGTGTTCTGGGTCTTCCCTCTTGTCCCCAAGGTTCATCCTGAGACCTGAAGCAGTATGTCACTGCGTCCTGAGTGTAAGGCTGTAGACAGGTTAGTTTCCAATCTGGGAGCAGCAGGGGGAGAAGGCAGAAGGACCCTGAGGATGTTCAGGCAGGGCTGAGGTACCTCTTGGCCAGCTGCTATTCAATGCCTTTACAGAAGACTACAGATGAGATCGGGGAGTGTTGGCAGACCCATGTTCTGTCTACCCTGTTGAGGTGGCAATGTGTCCAAACACCCTGGAGGGTCTCCCTGGACAGGTGGAGAAATTGACCAATGGGACCTCTCCAGAAGCAGCGCCTAGAGATTGCCTGGAGAGGTCACAGTCCAGACTATTGCACAGGACAGTGGTCCACCAGTTGCTGGTCCAGGATCTAGAGTCCAAGGAGGCAGAGCCAGTGGGTGATAAGGTTGAGGGTGGGAGATGTGGATGTATGGGGCCAGTCAGTTATTAGTTACCCAGTGAGGAGCCCCCAGGGCGTGTTGTGGGGACAGGAGCAAAGACTGGCCTCAGAGTACCCAGCTGTGGATTGCAGGAGAGAAGGGGTCCTGGTGTGTGTTCCTGGCTGTAGCTTATCTGGGAGGTTCAGGGGTGTGTTCTGTTCCTGCAAAGTGACCTGGAGAGGCAGGCATCTGGGAGACCTTTCTCCTCTCACTGCTGAGGACTTAGACTTTCTCCAAATATCACTCTGTTGTACTCTGAAGTGTCAGGTGCAGGAGCAGAGGCCACTGTGTCTCCAGAACTTGAGGCAACACCATCACTGGCATCAGCTGCTCTGTAGGGAGGGGTGCTGTCTGGCTATTTTTTACTTATTTTATCTCTGCAAAAAGGGATTCAAATATATTTTCAACTCCAGCTAATATTCTTGTTATCGTGATTCTAAATTCTGGTTTAGATATCTTGCTTGTATCTGTGTTGGTTAAATCCCTGGCTGTCGTTTCTTCATACTCTTTCTTTTGGGGTGAATTCCTTCATTTTTTTCATTTTGAAGGGATAAAAGTAATTACTGAAGTAGAAAAATTGAAATTGAAAAGATAAAATTTAAAAAAAAATATTAAAATTAAAAATCAAACACACACACAAAAATTGAATAGATGATGCTGGATCCTAGCTGTGTTTTGGTCTGGGTGTTGAAAGTTGTTTGACAGATTAGAGAAACGAAAAAGAAAAGGGCGGGGGGGACAGGGGAAAAAAAAAAGGAAATCATTTGAGAATTTGAAACCATAAAGTAGACTAAAATGAGATGATGTGGGTAAAGTAGAATTTGAAAAATATACAAAAAAGTAGAGAATATAGTAAAAAAAGTTAAAGAAAAATATTTTTAATAAAAATTAAAAAGAAATATGAATTTTTTCATTTCCTGTATTTAAAAGAAAAGAAATGAAAAAGAAAAAAAGAAATCATTTACAAACTTGAAAAAAGTGAATATATTATAGTAGACTGAAATGAAGTAATGGGAGTAAGATTGAATTTAAAAAAGAATTTTACATAAAAGCAAAAAATATAGTAAAAATTAAATAAAAATATTTTAAAAGAAATTGAAAGTAAAAATGAAGTTTTTCTCTTTTGCATTCAAGTAAAGAAAAGAAATGAAAAAGAGAAAAAAAGAAAGAAAAAAAGGAAATTGTTTGAAAATTTGAAAGATGAATTCACTGAGATAGACTAAAATAAAATGATGGAAGTAAAGTAGAAGTTGAAAAAAATTACACAAAAGTAAAAAATATAGTAATACAAAATAAAGACAGGTATTTTTAATAAGAATTGAGAATAAAAATGAGTTTTTTTTTCTCTTTCTGTATTCAAGAAAATGAACTGTAAATGAGAAAAAGGAAAAGAGAAAAAGAAGACAAAAAATTGAATAGATGAAGCTGCTAACAGATTGAAGTAGGACTGGAATTGCTTCGTTTTCCCCTAGAGGTCAGTCCATGTAGCTCTTCATAGTCCATAAATTTAGCAGGAGGTGAGGTCTGTGTTCTTGAAGAGCAAAGATGTCCCAGTGGGGCGGGGCTCAGTGTAACAGCTCCGCTCTCCACTGGATGGCACCGCTAGCCTACTGGAGTGGATTGTTGTGGTGCTGGTAAGTGCACATGTGCATGCGCTGGACCAGGGACCAGTCCCTTCTCCCGGATCAGTAATTGTGCACCAGTCCTCTGTCTTCAGCTCTCATCTACTCCCCGCTTTTCCACTCTCTGTGACCAGGCCCAGGCTGTACCTTTCTCCCATGTTTTGTCTCAGATGCGGCTGTTTTCCCCTGCCCCTTACTTCGGAAGGACTGCGGCTTTGACCCTTTCTGCCCCTCTGCTGGAGGGTCTCACCTAGCAATGGCCGAAAGAGCAATGGCCAAATGTCGACTGCACCCAGGAATGCCCGCTGGACCCTGCTATTGCCAGTGCCCTGAGACTGTGGCCGGGTGCCAGCCTGCCCCCAAAAAAGATCATGAGACAGTGTAGCATCAGCGTTTCAGGTATTATGGAAAATTGCAACACACATCTGGCACCAGGCTTCACCCTCAAAGACCTTGCCCCAGCACCAGCGAATGTAGCTGCTTTCTGGGGTCTGCCGAGACCAGGTGGCTTCAACAGTCTCTACCAAATGCCCTTCCAGCAGTGGAACCGCTTTTTCCCATGTGGCCCAAGAACCTCCCGGATCCCAGTCTCTTCCTGGGGATTCACCTTTCCCACCACAGCACGGCCAGATCTCGAACTGGAGAGTTGCAGCCTTTGGGCTCCCCTTGTTTACAGTCTTAAAGGAATTTAAACCCTCTCCTTTCTCCTTTCGCCTTTCTCCTTTCTCCCTTTTTAGTTTAGTCCCTGCGGCTGTTTCCAATTTTCCACTTTCTCCCCAACTGCATTTGGGAAAGGGTGCTTTTTACGTATGCTTCCCTCCTCCCCAGTCTCTATCCTCTCTCTGCTGGCAAAATGGGTTCCCTCCCTTTCATGGCTTCTTCCTCCCCAAGTTCAGCTCTTCGTGTTGCGTGCCTGCTGAATTCTGTGGTTCAGGTTGTGCAGATTGTTGTGTTAATCTTCCAATCAGTTTTCTAGGTGTGTAGGATGGTTTAGTGTTGGTCTGGATGTATGTCATGGATGCAAGACACACAAAAGTCTTCCATGCTATTCCGCCATCTTGGCTCCTCCTCCGCATCACCCCATCATTCCTACAGGTATAATTTTTCATTTCACATATCCTAATATCAGCTGTAGAAATTCCATTGATTTTCCTTTATGGTTTCTCTTTCCCCCACATTACATATATGTTTTGCTTTAATTCCTGAGCATATTTTTAATGTCTCTTTCACATTATCAACTGTCATCCGGTGGTCTTTTGCTGTGGACTGATTTTTTCCTAGTTATGAGACCCAGTTCCCTGCTTTGCATATTGCGTAAGTTTTCATAAGAGGCTGGGCATGAGACTATGAATGTGTTGAAAGTCTTGGTTTTGGTATGCCCCTCTTATGAATGCTGAATGTCATTTTGGAAAGCAGTTAATAACTTGTGAGTCAGCTTCATTTTCTCTAGGCTTACTGTTTTTGTTGGGTTAAGATGTATTTACCATTGTCTAGAAATATTTTTAAGCCCTGATGGACAAGTTGTGATTAGCATTTGCTCTAGAGCCGTGTTGTTAGATGTATCACTGACGTGTGACCTTTGATGGGGTTTCATGACCCACGTATTGATTCATATTGGTGTGTTATAGTGAGTGGTGACTCTGAGTGACACATTTGGCTTTGTTCCAGTTGACTCTTTTAGCACCACCATGACTGTACTATGAATATATCCCAAATAGTAATTTTCCGTCTTGAAGAAAAGTTAACATGTTTTCTTTTAAAACATGGTGTCCAGGCAGTGATGTCAGGAGGGCTAGTGAGAAAGCCATCTGTGATTGGCCAGCTGAGCTGCCAGGTGATTGGCCACATGATCAAGGCCAATCTGAGAGAAACCTGATGATTGGCCAGATATGGTTTTGACGTCACAACAAAGCAATGTGATGAACCAGGGCTGTTAATAAAGGCAGGCAACAGCTCAGGCCATACTGAGGAAAGAGATGGCAATTCCACCACAGCTCTTCCTGCTGTTCCTCACATTATCTGCCCTGTTCCCTTCCATTGCTAATGGCAAGAAGTGTGCTCACTCCTGCCTGAGGCCTCTTGTTGACATTCTGTACTCCACATTCATGTCTGTGCTTACCTTTCTGCCCCTCTGTAGTTCTGATGGTCTGCATACCGACACCTGGTAACTCCAGGACCCACTTCCCACTGTAAGGTTGGCTGGGCCAGTCACCTATGCATTCCCATTTGGCAAGTGGGTTTGGGCACTAGTGATGAGAGTACAGTGGATTCTCAGCCACCTGGGGAGATTCCATCCCCAAACCTCTGTGATCACAACCAGGGTCAGCACAGGAAACCCAAGGCCATGACCTGAGGGAACCCTTAACACCCTGCTCCCCCTGGGGTCCTCCAACTCAGCTCAGCACAGGACACATAAATGCTCTGCACATCAGGCTGACCCAGATGTCCACAATGTGGACAGTGCCCACAGACACCTGGCAAAGAGGGGAGTTTTTGACACAAGTAAGTACTGGGAGGAGTCACCACAACACTGGACACAGTGAGGTCTTTGGAACACAGAGCATGAGCTGTCTGATCGAGCTCAGTGGTGGAAAAACAAATCCCAAAGACACTGGAGTGTCCAGAAGCCAACAGAGCACAACCATTCCAACCCAGAATAGCACAGTACAATTGAGTCCCCAGAACACTGGGTTTGTGGGAGCCACTCTCTGATGAGCCCTGCATACCAGCTCACTATTGGGCAACAGAGTCACCTGGAAACCGATCTGACAAGAGGCCACTGAACTATGAGAACTTCAACCCAGGAGAGGGGGCAATTGCTTGGCCTGGACACTAGACTTTCCAGGTGCTTTCAGAAAACAAGCATTCCAATTGAGAAGAGAAGACTGCAATCAAGTCTCCAGAATACTGGTCTTGCCAAGACCCGGAAGACCATGATTACCCCAACCCAGCTATATACTAGACCAAGGAGTCATCTGGACAGTGAGCTCACCACATGTCATGGTACTTGGAGCCCAAAAAGCCACCTCTGCACTGGGCTACGTACACACCTGGACAGTGAGTTCACCAAGTGCCCTTGGGCCTGGATCCTTCCAACAGAGCAGAGTACTGGACAATCATGTCTCCAGAATACCAGGATTTCCAGGAGCCTTCAGACTATGAGCCATCCAATTCAGCTCTGCATGAAGCCAAGTTGTGACCTGGACAGTGGACTCACTACTTTCCCTTGGACCTGGAGGGCTCCAAAGCAGCTCAATACTAGGCCAAGTACTGTCTTAGACACTGGGATCACCACATGCCCTTGGATCTGGAGGCATACAATTGAGCAGAGCACAGGAAAATCAATTCTCCAGAACACCAGGCTTTCCAAGAGCAATCAGAACGTGATTCCTATAACCCAGCTCTGAACTAGGCCAGGGAGTCACCTGGACAACATGGTCAACACATGCCCTGGAACATGCAGCCTTAAAACCTAGTTCTGCACTAGGCCATGGAGTCATCTGGTCAGTGAGCTGACCCTATGCCCTTGGAACACGAGCCTTCCAAACAGACTGCCAGGGCAATCAAGTTTTCAAAACACTTGGCTTGCCAGGAGACTTCAGACCATCAGCCATCCCACCTAGCTCTGCACTAGGCCAAGCGGTGACCTGGACATTGGGCTCACTCTTTCCTGTGGACTTGGAGGCCTCCAAACAGGTAGGACTAGGCCAAGGTGTGTCATGGTCAGTTGGCTTATCATGTGCCCTTGGATCTGGAGCACTCCAAAAGAGGAAAGCACAAGACAATCAAATCTCCAGAACACTGGGTTTGCAAAACCTTGACTACATGCCATCCAAATCAGCTCTGCTCTTCCCAAGGAGTCATGTGAACAACAGGCTCACCATGTGACCTTGTAGCTGGAGTGATCCACCAAAGCTCTACACAACATCATGCAGTCACTGGGAGAGTGGGCTCACTATGTGCCCTTGGACATGGGGCTCTACAAGAGAACATAGAACTGTTCTAATCAATAAGATCTCAGGGCAACTGAACACAGGGCTGGCCAGTTGGCTTCATTCTATGAGACCGCCTTACCCAGCTCAACACTGGAGCCACATGTTCACTGGAACTGTGGCCAAATGGGAGCCTTCAAATCATAAGCCTTCCATCTCTGCTTAGCATTGGTCAAAAAAAGTCACTGGAACACTGGCCTGACACAATCCAGTCTGACTGGGAGCCCTCCAACACAGCAGAGGAGTGGGCAATTGACTTCCCAGGACATCAGTCCCAATGGGAGCCCTGCCACTCCAAGCCCTCTATTCTAGCTTGAAACTTGACCAATGATTACCCTGGACACTGAGCTAACTGGGGACCTTCAACCAAAATCTCCACATCCCAGCAAAGCACAGGAAAACTGAATCCTTATCACCTGGGAATGACTTCAACCTTAAGTCCTTGTGGCCTTTAGCCTGTGCAGCCTTCCTCTTTTGGGGGAGTCCTCCTCTTCAGAAGAAACCAACATCATGCAATAAAAGAAAAGACAGACCATTTGTTTGAAGACTTTTTACTGAAACTCATGGCAGAACATGAGCAGGGGAGCTGGGAGGAAGTTTTAGAGGAGACCCAGGCCCTGAACCCAGATTAGTCATTGAAAGAAATCCTCCAGATAAAGTAAAGTTGCTCCCACCTGGAGAGATGGAGGCCATAGAAGAACAGGCTAAGTAGTGGGGAAGGGGACTGGCTCAGCTCCATGAGGTAGAGAGATTCTTTGTGCACATGGAGGACTTACTGGATGCTTTTGACTTCCAAGCAATGTTCAAGGAGTGATGTCCCCCACCCACAAAGATGGCATAAAAGGAGAGCTTGGAAAAGTGGTCATCTCCAGGAGTGGGGGCATGGCATAAGTGTACAATTTAAATGAATTTTAAATTAAAAATTTACGATGATATTATAAGAAAAATTATGAGATACAATCCCTGGGTGATTGTGATGTGCAGACTGGCTCAGTCAATACTGTGCTTTATGACTCATAACATCGTTCTGATGGTGGGCAGTGTCTACATGACTCTGAGAAAGTGTAAGTGAACTACAGGGAGATGACCTTGATATCAACTTGCCTGTCCCCATGAGCACTTTCGCACACACTGACTTCTCGAACCCCAGGTCAGTTGATCAAATCAGCTCTATTCTGTTAGAAAGATTAAGAGAAGCAATATGTCTCCACACAGGTATTTATGCATAAAGCATTTCTGTCCTGAGATGTCCCAGCCAGGTTGTTCCTAAACTTGAGTTTGGACCCTGATGCTATGGCTTCAAACTCAGGCCATAGCAACAGGTGTATCTACACTTCAGTGTCTTTTCTCATGCAGGCCTTTGAAGAGCTAATGTCACAAGAATACCAGGTAACCAGAGAGGAAGGAGGCCAGGGGCACTGGATCATTCCCTGCCTCTGCTTGAGGAGGTGCAGTAAGCAAAGAGTGGTGTCAGGGGCCATGATGGTGGGTTCTGTTCTGACAAGGGAAGCACTGCAGACTTGGGGGGACACATGTGGGATTCAAATTGGGTGCTTTAGATTCAGAGGTCTCAACAGAGTAAGGCAGTGTGTGAGAGAGGAGGAAACAGATGCACCTTGGCAATTGTAGGGTGTGCATGAGCATGAAGGAAGTAGTCACTCTCAAGAGGGATAGCTAAGATTCCATGATGAATTGGGCACTGGGTTTAGAAGGGATTTCGAGGTCAAGGTTCCAGTCTCAAACCCTCCTTGGAAATGGTCCCTCTTAGTTGCAGGGATGTGGGCTGGAAGCTCAAGTGAGGTGCAGAACCAGTGATGTGGGGCCCACCTGTGGCTCCACCTGAGATTCAAGGGAAGTTCCTAGTCCAGTTGGTTCTCAGCTCAGCTCAAGACATTGTTCTCCTAGCCACTGGGCACAAATTGATGGGAGCCATGAGGAAACTAGCTGTGGGGGTGGAACACGAACTTCAGGAGGACATAGGAAGTGGAGGATTCTGTCTTTAAGATGGATGGTGTCTGAGCTGACATGATAGCTGCTGCTTTTAAGAGCCTGTGGGGAGGCTGGTGGAGTCCAGGTCACTTAGATGTAAGGGGGATGTGTGTTACTTATGTGATCCCAACAGTTGGAACATCCTGTGCATGGCTGCTCAGACCCTGCTCATCACACCCTGGGTTTCCAGAAACATCAGACTCCTGATTGAGCTGAGACCCCAGAGATTCTCACCCCCTGAATCCCCATTCCTTCATGTGTAGAATGTGGACAACTTGGGTGGGAGGTGATTGTATGAATAAGAGCCAGGAGAGGGCAAGTTTGTGGAGGGGATCCACAGAGCACAGGAGAGATGGTGTCCAATGGTTGGAGGAAAAGTGGAAGGTCCACTTTGATCCTGGCTCTTTCTTTCTAACGGGAAAATTTCAACTCAGAGGAAAGCAGCCTGGATTCTGCTTCTATCCGACACCTGGCCTACCCACATGTCTACCCACAATACACAGACACAGTATACAATTGTCATGACTCTTATGTTTTGATGATCTTCAGAAAGGGATTCTTCTGTGTCTTTCATGCCATTTCATGTGGTTCCTTACATGTCTCGTCAATATCAACTTTGGTACTAGGCCTTGTTAGTTTCAGTTGAATTATGAATAGAAAATGCCTAGTAATCACCAATGTTCTGAAGCCCATTGTTCACAATAGACAATTGGTAATGTTAAGATACTCAACAAAATGGCTCTTTCATTTCAATCTGCAGTCATTCAGATAAAAGGAGTTTACGACCATTTCAAAAATTTTGTTATAAGGGTTCCAATGGCTACATTCCCATATAATTCAAATAACCGGTATTGTGTAAAGACATGCCAGCTTCTTTGCATATAATCCTATGTTGTTGTCAATGCTAGATACCCGTAGATTGACATTTATGTAAACCACGATGAGGTTATCCACCAAGGTCACCTAGTTTATTTGTACCTCCCTTCTTTTATTTAAACCTACCTCAGGAAAACAGTGTTTGCAGTTTTTGTTTGTTTGTTTTCTTTGTTTGTTTGTATGTTTTCATAAACGTCAGCCAAATATATTCAATAGACATGTTACAATAATGTTTCTGTTTCCAAAGACTTTCTTCCAAGACTGAAGAAAAGGTGATATAATTTTACTCTGGATTTCAATTTAGCGTTCCTTGATTTTGAACACTATTAATTCTGGTGTGTGTGTGTGTGTGTGTGTGTGTGTGTGTGAGCAGCCTGGAGAAAACAGAAATGCCCTTCATTTTTTCTATGTTGGGAACACTTTGAAGTTTATGTAGCTAAGAGTGAGGATATTTAATGATAACAGCACTGGAAGGACTGGGTTTACACTGCAGTGATCCAAGCACTTGTCCATCCGAAACACTCTGTGCTCACGTACGTACAGGGAGGGGAGTTCTCATCCACTCACTGCCTCCCACTCTGATTCCATATATTCCAGGCACAGTCATGACAAAGGGAACCCTGAAGCATGCTGTAGTCCAAAATTACACCACCCCACTGTGAGGACTTTAGTATAAACATTTTAAAATGGATTGAAAATCAGTGCTCCATTTCATCAGATGTGTGTAAATATCCTCTCTGTGGATGCCTTTTCCTTCCCTTTCTTTTTAACTTTACCCTATATCTGTGTTCCTAGCTGATCAAAGCATCTGACACAGGTGGTGTGTGTGAGTGTTAGTATTTATACATTTCTACGATCATGGCTCCTAACTGAAAAACTGCTGTAAAAAAGTGTTTTATATTTCCCTTTCATAAAAACATTAAATTATGTTTTTTTAACGTCTATTTTTGAGACAGAGAGAGACAGAGCATGAACAGGGGAGGGGCAGAGAGAGAGGGAGACACAGAATCTGAAACAAGCTCCAGGCTCTGAGCTGTCAGCACAGAGCCCGATGCGGGGCTTGAACTCATGGACCGTGAGATGGTGACCTGAGGCGAAGTCGGACGCTTAACCGGCCAAACCACCCAGGCACCCCTAAATTATGTTTTTACCAAAAACCAGTTGTACCTAAAAAAGAAAACCATCTCATTTCTTTGTTTATGGTGGTCAATAACAAGCCAAAAAGATCATTTTGGAAATTATTATTGTTAATTATGATAAATTACTGAATTCTTGCTGAAAGCCACAAATTGATATTTTGTACCTGCCTGCTTCTTTTTGCAGACTTGAACTTATACATAAGACACCTCCAAGAAAGTAAATTCAATTGAAAAGTCACAAATTACACTCTTCAATTGCCAGCTACTTTTAATTAGAATCCAAAATTATTTATTTATTTGAGATAGAGAGATAGAGCAGGGGAACGACAGAGAGAGGGAAGGAGCAAGAGAATCCAAGCAGGCTCCACACTGTCAGAGCAGATCCTGATTTGGGGCTCAAACACAGGAAATGTGAGATCATGACCTGAGCCAAAAGAAAGACCTAGGCACTTAACTGACTGAGCAACCAAGGCGCCCCTTGCAGTGCATATTTTCAGTACTGAGAGCGGTAAATTGGGCATTTAGACACACGTGGCACAAGTTTTGTGTCGGACTTCCCACCTGATGTGTTCTGTGTTTTAGTGTGTGTAAGGATGTACTGTTAATGCACATTAGTGTATATGCCAGCATGTGTGCTTACGTCTGCTGTTGTGTGTGCTAATGTGTCCTGGGTGTGTTAGTGAGCCTACAGCCAGTGCTAGTGTGGAAACTTGTGTACACTAGCATGTGTACTTGTGCCTGCTGGTGTGTGTGACAGCATGCATCCTAGGTGTGACAGTGAGTGTACAACTATTGCTTGTGTGTGCTCATGTGTATACTAGCATGTGTACTTGCATATGATAGTGTGTGTGCTCATAGGTGTACTCATGTGAACTAATATTTGGGAACTAGTATGTGTACTAGTGTGTGTTAGTGTGTATGTGATGTGCTAATGTATGCTAGTATGTACTAGTGTGTAAACTAGTCGATGCCAGTGTGTTTACTAGTGTGCACTAGTACTAGCATATGTGCTAATGTGTAATATGATTGCAAGTCTGTGTGCTAGCATTCGTGCTAGGTTGAGTATAACATGTGTGCTATTGTGTATTAATGTGTAGTAGCATTTACTGAACATACTACTATGTGTACTGACATACACCAGTTGTATACTATTGTGTACTAGTGCATGTACTAGGCGTGTACTTGTATTTGTCCTAATATGAGTACTAGCTTGTGTGCTTTTGTGTTCTAGTGAGTAGTAGAGTGTGCTAGACATGCTAATGTGATCTAGTGTGTATAATGTGTAGTAAATTACACCAATGTTTATACTAGCGTGTGCCAGTTTGTGTGTGCTAGTGTGTGCTCATGGACACTCATTAGAATAAAGGAGGATTGCACCACAAATACCATCATGGCAGCATCCCAGGCGGATGTCCAGGGAACATATGATGTCATAGAAGACCAGCCAATCAGAATTCCCCCAACCTGGGGCTCTCAGATGGGCAATGATCCTTGGGGGTGAGGACAGAGGTTGAAGCAGGAGACCGTCCACCCCAGGGTTCCCACGGTCACAGGCTCAGGACTCTCCCCACAGCAGGAATGCTGGCATAGCTACTTTGGTTCTACCACTTGAATCCCTCCCTCCCACCTCCCTGCATGGATCCTGCCACCTGAGTTTGCAGTTACCTGCTTCAGGTATATTCCTTTTTAGGGAATGCCCATAACTTGTGCTCTGAATTAGTTTTACTTGAAATACCTGGGATTGAATCTTTGCCCTACCATTTGCTGTCTTAGGAAAATTTCTTTTTTTTTTCTTTTTTTTAATTTTTTTTAACGTTTTGTTTATTTTTGAGACAGGGAGAGAGAGAGCATGAACAGGGGAGAGTCAGACAGAGAGAGACACAGAATCTGAAACAGGCTCCAGGCTCTGAGCTCTCAGCACAGAGCCCAACGCGGGGCTCGAACTCACGGACTGAGAGATCATGACCTGAGCCGAAGTTGGCCGCTCAACCGACTGAGCCACCCAGGCGCCCCAGGAAAGTTTCTTAATTTCAGTAAGCCTGAGATTCATTCTCTATAAAATGACATCATGTGCATATCTTGTTAGGGTTGTGTGTAGTTTAATGAGATCATGCATATGAAACCCTGTGCACAGTGTCTATCCTTAGAATGTGCCCAATCAGGATCACCATTATTATAACCTTTAATGTCACTAAATATTCATGTTCTCACAATGTATCTTCTTACACATTACATAGTAGTTTTGTTTGTTTTTGAGATAATTGATATATAACAGTATTAGGCACACAACATAATGATTTGATATTTGTATATAGTGTGAAAATATCAACAGAAAATGTACTTAATATTCATCGCCATGTGTATTTACATTTTTTCTTCTAGTGAAAATCAACTCTATTAATATCTTTCAAATAGACAAGATCATTAGCTATAGTCACCATGCTGCACGTTAGTTATATGCTCAGGACTTGTGTGTCTTGAAACTGGAATTTTCTACTTTTGGCCCACTTTCACCCATTTTTCCCACCTTCTGACCCCACTTCAGGAACTACCAATCTCTTCTTTGTATCTAGGAGTTTTATTGTTTGTTTTTTTAATTCCACGTATAAATGATCATGTGTATTTTTTTCTGACTTATTTCAGTTAGCACAATGCACTCAAGGTCAATCCATGTTGACACAAATGGTCAGATTTAATTATTTTTATGGCTAAATAGTACTCCAGTGTGTGTGTGTGTGTGTGTGCCTGTGATATTTCCTGTACCCATACATCCATCTGTGATCGTATAGGCTGTTTCCAGATGTTGGCTATTGTAAATAATACCGCAGTGATTGTGGGTGTGGGTATATATTTTAGGATTAGTGGTTTTTTTTTTCCTTCAGATTAATACCCAGAAGTGAATTTCTGGAATATATGGTAGTTTCAGTTTTAATTTTTGAGGAAACACCATGCTGTTATCCAGAGGGACTTTACCCAGTTACATTTCCACCAACTGTGCACAGGATTCCCTATTCTCCACAGTATGCCAACACTTGTTAGCTTTTGTCTTTTTAGTGAAAGCCATTGGGATAGGTGTGAGGTGATAGCACTTTGTGATTTTGATTATGATTTTCCTACTGGTCAGCACTTTCCATGTTTTCATTGGAGGAATGGTTGTTTTGCTATTGAGTTGTAGGAATTATTTTATTTTTATATTTTGGATACTAGATCTTTTTTTCAGGTTACAATTTGAGAGTATTTTACCAATTGGTTAGGTTGCCTTTTCATTTTTATTGATGGTTTCTTTCGATGTGCAGAACTCTTTAATCTGATGTAGTCCCACTTGTTTATTTTTACATTTATTTACTTGTGGTGTGAAATCCCTCCAAAAAATTAATCACAAAGACTGATGACACGATGCTTACCACTTACATTCTCTTCTAGCAGTTTTATGGTTTCAGGTCTTTTTTTTTTTTTTCAACGTTTATTTATTTTTGGGACAGAGAGAGACAGAGCATGAACGGGGGAGGGGCAGAGAGAGAGGGAGACACAGAATCGGAAACAGGCTCCAGGCTCTGAGCCATCAGCCCAGAGCCTGACGCGGGGCTTGAACTCACGGACCGCGAGATCGTGACCTGGCTGAAGTCGGTCGCTTAACCGACTGCGCCACCCAGGCGCCCCTGGTTTCAGGCCTTATGTTTCACTCTTTAACATATTTTGAAGAGACTTTTGGTTGTGATTGAAGATAGGGTCTAGGTTCATGTTTCTGCATGTGGCTGTCTATTATCCCAGCACCATTTATTGAAGAGACTGTTCTTTCACCATTGTGTGTCCTTGGCTTCTTTGTTGTAAATTAATGAACTCTATGGGATCATTTCTGTTCTCTCCATTCTGTTCCATTGATCCATGTGTTTATTTTTATGCCAGTACCTTGCTGTTTTGTGTACTATCTCTGTAATTGGAGCTGCTTTTGTGATTTTTATAGGAGTTATTTTATAAGCATAAGGTGAAATTTAGTAAGGGGCACAGGGGCAGGTTGTCTCCTTAGTGAATCCTTTGTCTGGCTCACAAATGGGAGATACTCTCACGGAAGAAGAGCCATTCCTGTGTACGAAGAGTCACTTCTAACTGAAGCCACCTTCCCCACATCCTAAATCCTGGTCATGTGGGTTTTATACTGTGTATAAAAACACATTTGAGCATGAATACAGTTTAAAAATGAATGTGTGGTTCAGGCTGCATGGGCAAAAAGCATTTTCTGGTGGAGTGTACATTCATAAAGTTTGAGATAACTTATTTAAAGCCCAGAGGGATCTGTTCTGTCTGGGAGGAGGATGGGGTACATTTGGGGTGTGCTAAGCCATAAAGAAAAGGGGTGGGAGGGATTTAGAGTGGAATCTAGCTTTGAGGTGAGGTGGCTCTCACTCATGAGTGTTTGATGAAAGATGGGCCCTGTAAAGTCATGGCCAAAGCTACCACCAGGGCCCTAATGCATAAAAACCTTTAATGGCTATGTGTTGTTCTGAGATAAGGTCAAAAGGTGGTCTCCTTGGCTCTCTCTGTTCCACTCCCTGCTCCAGACCCAATCCCTCCTCCTCTGGCCAATGAGACTTTTTTCCCTTTGGGCTTCCAAGCACCTCCCCCAACTCATGTATCACTTCCACTGTAGACATGTCCCTGGTGCCCTTTGTAGCACTTACCAGTTAAACAGGCTCCATGAAGGCAGAGACCAAATGTGTCATCCCTGCTCCTAATATATCTATACTGTTAATACAATGGTAGCAGATAGCAAGTGTTTGATGAGTGTTTGCCAAACAGAGAAGGAGCCAGTTGTGTGTCAGAACCTGCCTTTGTTATGGACAATACAGAGAAAATAGTCTGTCTTTTAGGAGCTCCTGACAGAACAGTGGAAGAAACAGATAGCTAACAGGCAGTTGCTGTGCTGTGGAATAAGTGTTCTGGCAGAAGAGGACCCAGGGTACTCTCAGAACACACGTGGGCCTGGCTGTCAAAGACAACTTCCCAGACAACAGGAAACTCAAAAGGACATTTGGACATAGCCAGAGGAAAGGGAGGGGAAAGATGTTACCTGTAGGCTCCCTCTGCTGGTGGGTAATCATCCACCCAGGCTTTTCTAAAGAGGTACCTTCATGGCCACATTCTCATTTCTTGTCTCCTTACCTGTGGTCTCTTTGAGCTTCTATTCTACTCCTTCCAGGGGCTTATGGCACCTGCTTGCAAGCTTTTCATTTCTATTAGTTCACTGTCCCCTGTGGTCTCTGGTCTCTAATAATAATAAAATATATAAGCCAAAGAGCAAGGTGGTGCATCCATACAATTGGGTAGTGTTCCACAATGAAAAGAGATAATACCTCACATGGCACGTATGAACCTCAAAAGTACATCATATTAAATGAAATAAACCATATAGAAAAGACCGTATAATGTATGATTTCCCTGACAAAAGTTATACATTAAAATAATCCTTCAAAAAAGAATGTAGGCTTGTCCAGTGATTTAGGTCAAAATATTCTAAGTTTATAATCTTGCTTCTATGAGTCACTACACATTTCAAAAACATTGAATTGTGTTTTTAATATCTGTGATTGTATTTAAATTATGGATTAATAAATCTAATAAAATGAATCTATAAATACACTTAAAGCATTGAACTTTTTATGTTATGCTTTTTTTAGATTCAGTTTATTTTGAAATGAATTCTTTTTTTTTATTTTTTTTAACGTTTATTTATTTTTGAGACAGAGAGAGACAGAGCATGATCGGGGGAGGGTCAGAGAGAGGGAGACACAGAATCTGAAACAGGCTCCAGGCTCTGAGCTGTCAGCACAGAGCCCAACGCGGGGCTCGAACCCACGGACCGCGAGATCATGACCTGAGCCGAAGTCGGCCGCTCAACCGACTGAGCCACCCAGGTGCCCCTGAAATGAATTCTTAACATTAAACGGATCCTCTTAACATAGTTTTATGTGTACAATGTATTATTGTTGAATATAAGTAGAATGTTCTACAGCAGCTTTCTAGAACTTAGTATCTTGCTTAAATGAAAGTTTGTGTTTACATGCTCTTGGTGTCATGTATGAAATAATTCCCAAGGATAAAATCAAGAAGTTTTTCCTCTATGTTTTTTTTTCTAGTAGGTTTACATTTTTAGGGATTTCATGTAAATCTTAATCAGCATATAGTTGTGTTTCTGTATAGTATAAGGAAATAGTGGGATTTAATTCATTTACATGTCATTATTAAATTTCCAAAAATATATTTGTTGTGGAGCTTTAGCTTGGCCATGATACGCTCTTTAACCTACTGTCAAAGATCAATTGTCTCTATATGCGTGCATCAATTTCAAAATCCTCTTTTGTCTATCGTGTATGTACATATGCCAGTGCTACACTTTAGCCTGTAATATATATTGAAAAGAGGAAGTGTTATTCCCCCAATTTGTTTCTCTTTGTTCAAGACTGATTTTCATTTTGATTGTAATTTATGGTTCCAAAAAACTTTTAAGTGTATTTTCTTATGTCTGTAAAAAACAGTCATTGGGATATTGATAGGGTCTCTGCTGAATGTGTAATTTACAGTGTCAGTATGGACATTTTGACAATATTGATTAATCCAATTTATAAACCCAGAATATATTTCTAACTATTTCTGTCTTTTTCAAATTTTGCAATGTTTTACACTTTTCAGGGTACATACAATTATTTTCCTCCCTGAATAGGCGTATTTACAATTATTTTACTCTTGTTGATGCTGTTGAAAATGGGATTGTTTTTGTGATCTACTTTTCAGATATTTAATAGGTAGTATAAAGGTTTTAATGTGTTGACTTTGAATCCAGAAAACTTACTAAGTTTGTTTATTGATTCTAATTGTGGTTTAAGCTGGCTGCAAACAAATATTTTGAAATTTCCTTTCAGACTTGGATGCCTTTTATTTTTTTGACACAATTAATTTGACTAGCAATAACCATATGATATTGAATAGGAGGAATGAGAATGGGGAATTTCTTTCCTTATTAAAATTATACAGGAATTAAGGATTTTACACAGGAATTAAGTATTTTTAAATATTTTAAGTATTTTAAGTATTTTTAAAATATTTAATAGAATTATCTTGGAATATATCCAGTTCTGGGTTGGTTTATTGAAAGATATTTGATACTGGTACTGTTTCAATGATTATTATTGGGTTGTTCAAACTTTCAACTTCCTTGCAATTCAATATTGGTAGATTTTGTGTTTATAGGAATTATTTTCTTTATCTATGTTGTATAAGTTTTTGACATGACATTTATAATAATCTCTTATTATATCTCTCCTTCCTTACCTTCCTCCTTCCATTTATCTTTTCTTTCACTCTCTGTCTCAGCCCGGGAAAAAAAAAACTGAATCTGCTTATATTTCCAAGAAAAAAAACATATATCTTAACTTGATTGATTTTACTTTTTAAATTTGTTGTTCTCTATTTGATTTATTTCTGATATACACCATGTTAATTCCTTCTGCCAACTTAGAGCTCAGTTTCCCCTTTTGCAAATGTTGTGAGATGTAGGTATCTTGTTTATTAAAATGATTTTTTAATGTAGGCATTTTCCATCTTTACTACTTTTTTCATGTTGGATCCCATAGGATTCAGTATGCTGTGTTTTAACTTTTTTTTTCGTGGTCTGGAGACAAATTTTCTTTTGTTGTTTTGTTTTAACCTCATGTTTGTTCGACAGTTTGCTGCTTAATTTTTATATAATTTTGAATTTTCTCTTTTCCTTAAGTTATTGATATCATTTTTCATTTCGTTTTTCTCAGAAAAGATCCTTGGGATAACCCCATTTCTTTAAATCACTTTATATTTGCTTTGTGACCTAGTATGTGATCCAATTTAGACAATGATATATTTAAGTGTGCTTGATAAGAAGATGTATTTTGCTGTTGTTGGGTAGAATGTTCTGTATGGGATTGATTCGCACATTTGGTTTATACCTTTTTCAAGTCTGATTTTTTTTTCAATATATGAAGTTTATTGTCAAATTGGTTTCCATACAACACCCAGTGCTCATCCCAAAAGGTGCCTTCCTCAATACCCATCACCCATCCTCCCCTCCCTCCCACCCCCCATCAACTCTCAGTTTGTTCTCAGTTTTTAACAGTCTCTTATGCTTTGGCTCTCTCCCACTCTAACCTCCTTTTTTTTTTCCTTCCCCTCCCCCATGGGTTTCTGTTAAGTCTCTCAGGATCCACATAAGAGTGAAACCATATGGTATCTGTCTTTCTCTGTATGGCTTATTTCACTTAGCATCACACTCTGCAGTTCCATCCACGTTGCTACAAAAGGCCATATTTCATTCTTTCTCATTGCCACGTAGTATTCCATTGTGTATATAAACCACAATTTCTTTATCCATTCATCAGTTGATGGACATTTAGGCTCTTTCCATAATTTGGCTATTGTTGAGAGTGCTGCTATAAACATTGGGGTACAAGTGCCCCTATGCATCAGTACTCCTGTATCCCTTGGATAAATTCCTAGCAGTGCTATTGCTGGGTCATAGGATAGGTCTATTTTTAATTTTCTGAGGAACCTCCACACTGCTTTCCAGAGCGGCTGCACCAATTTGCATTCCCACCAACAGTGCAAGAGGGTTCCTGTTTCTCCACATCCTCTCCAGCATCTATAGTCCCCTGATTTCTTCATTTTGGCCACTCTGACTGGCGTGAGGTGGTATCTGAGTGTGGTTTTGATTTGTATTTCCCTGATAAGGAGCGACGTTGAACATCTTTTCATGTGCCTGTTGGCCATCCGGATGTCTTCTTTAGAGAAGTGTCTATTCATGTTTTCTGCCCATTTCTTCACTGGGTTATTTGTTTTTCGGGTGTGGAGTTTGATGAGCTCTTTATAGATTTTGGATACTAGCCCTTTGTCCGATGTGTCATTTGCAAATATCTTTTCCCATTCCGTTGGTTGCCTTTTAGTTTTGTTGGTTGTTTCCTTTGCTGTGCAGAAGCTTTTTATCTTCATAAGGTCCCAGTAATTCACTTTTGCTTTTAATTCCCTTGCCTTTGGGGATGTGCCGAGTAAGAGATTGCTACGGCTGAGGTCAGAGAGGTCTTTTCCTGCTTTCTCCTCTAAGGTTTTGATGGTTTCCTGTCTCACATTCAGGTCCTTTATCCATTTTGAGTTTATTTTTGTGAATGGTGTGAGAAAGTGGTCTAGTTTCAACCTTCTGCATGTTGCTGTCCAGTTCTCCCAGCACCATTTGTTAAAGAGACTGTCTTTTTTCCATTGGATGTTCTTTCCTGCTTTGTCAAAGATGAGTTGGCCATACGTTTGTGGGTCTAGTTCTGGGGTTTCTATTCTATTCCATTGGTCTCTGTATCTGATTTTGTGCCAATACCATGCTGTCTTGATGATGACAGCTTTGTAGTAGAGGCTAAAGTCTGGGATTGTGATGCCTCCTGCTTTGGTCTTCTTCTTCAAAATTACTTTGGCTATTCGGGGCCTTTTGTGGTTCCATATGAATTTTAGGATTGCTTGTTCTAGTTTCGAAAAGAATGCTGGTGCAATTTTGATTGGGATTGCATTGAATGTGTAGATAGCTTTGGGTAGTATTGACATTTTGACAATATTTATTCTTCCAATCCATGAGCAGGGAATGTCTTTCCATTTCTTTATATCTTCTTCAATTACCTGCATAAGCTTTCTATAGTTTTCAGCATACAGATCTTTTACATCTTTGGTTAGATTTATTCCTAGGTATTTTATGCTTCTTGGTGCAATTGTGAATGGGATCAGTTTCTTCATTTGTCTTTCTGTTGCTTCACTGTTAGTGTATAAGAATGCAACTGATTTCTGCACATTGATTTTGTATCCTGCAACTTTGCTGAATTCATGTATCAGTTCTAGCAGACTTTTGGTGGAGTCTATCGGATTTTCCATGTATAATATCATGTCATCTGCAAAAAGCGAAAGCTTGACTTCATCTTTGCCAATTTTGATGCCTTTGATTTCCTTTTGTTGTCTGATTGCTGATGCTAGAACTTCCAGCACTATATTAAACAACAGCGGTGAGAGTGGGCATCCCTGTCATGTTCCTGATCTCAGGGAAAAAGCTCTCAGTTTTTCCCCGTTGAGGATGATGTTAGCTGTGGGCTTTTCATAAATGGCCTTTATGATCTTTAAGTATGTTCCTTCTATCCCGACTTTCTCAAGGGTTTTTATTAAGAAAGGGTGCTGGATTTTGTCAAAGGCCTTTTCTGCATTGATTGACAGGATCATATGGTTCTTCTCTTTTTTTTTGTTAATGTGATGTATCACGTTGATCGATTTGCGAATGTTGAACCAGCCCTGCATCCCAGGAATGAATCCCACTTGATCATGGTGAATAATTCTTTTTATATGCTGTTGAATTCGATTTGCTAGTATCTTATTGAGAATTTTTGCATCCATATTCATCAGAGATATTGGCCTGTAGTTCTCTTTTTTTACTGGGTCTCTGTCTGGTTTAGGAATCAAAGTAATACTGGCTTCATAGAATGAGTCTGGAAGTTTTCCTTCCCTTTCTATTTCTTGGAATAGCTTGAGAAGGATAGGTATTATCTCTGCTTTAAACGTCTGATAGAACTCCCCTGGGAAGCCATCTGGTCCTGGACTCTTATTTGTTGGGAGATTTTTGATAACCGATTCAATTTCTTCGCTGGTTATGGGTCTGTTCAAGCTTTCTATTTCCTCCTGATTGAGTTTTGGAAGAGTGTGGGTGTTTAGGAATTTGTCCATTTCTTCCAGGTTGTCCAATTTGCTGGCATATAATTTTTCATAGTATTCCCTGATAATTGTTTGTATCTCTGAGGGATTGGTTGTAATCATTCCATTTTCATTCATGATTTTATCTATTTGGGTCATCTCCCTTTTCTTTTTGAGAAGCCTGGCTAGAGGTTTGTCAATTTTGTTTATTTTTTCAAAAAACCAACTCTTGGTTTCGTTGATCTGCTCTACCGTTTTTTTAGATTCTATATTGTTTATTTCTGCTCTGATCTTTATTATTTCTCTTCTTCTGCTGGGTTTAGGCTGCCTTTGCTGTTCTGCTTCTATTTCCTTTAGGTGTGCTGTTAGATTTTGTATTTGGGATTTTTCTTGTTTCTGGAGAGAGGCCTGGATTGCAATGTATTTTCCTCTCAGGACTGCCTTCGCTGCGTCCCAAAGCGTTTGGATTGTTGTATTTTCATTTTTCTTTTCTTTCCATATATTTTTTAATTTCTTCTCTAATTGCCTGGTTGACCCACTCATTCGTTAGTAGGGTGTTCTTTAACCTCCATGCTTTTGGAGGTTTTCCAGACTTTTTCCTGTGGTTGATTTCAAGCTTCATAGCATTGTGGTCTGAAAGTATGCATGGTATAATTTCAATTCTTGTAAACTTATGAAGGGCTGTTTTGTGACCCAGTATATGATCTATCTTGGAGAATGTTCCATGTGCACTCGAGAAGAAAGTATATTCTGTTGCTTTGGGATGCAGAGTTCTAAATATATCTGTCAAGTCCATCTGATCCAATGTATCATTCAGGGCCCTTGTTTCTTTATTGACTGTGTGTCTAGATGATCTATCCATTTCTGTAAGTGGGGTGTTAAAGTCCCCTGCAATGACCACATTCTTATCAATAAGGTTGCTTATGTTTATGAGTAATTGTTTTATATATCTGGGGGCTCCGGTATTCGGCGCATAGACATTTATAATAGTTAACTCTTCCTGATGGATAGACCCTGTGATTATTATATAATGCCCTTCTTCATCTCTTGTTACAGCCTTTAATTTAAAGTCTAGTTTGTCTCATATAAGTATGGCTACTCCAGCTTTCTTTTGGCTTCCAGTAGCATGATAAATAGTTCTCCATCCCCTCACTCTCAATATAAAGGTGTCCTCAGATCTAAAATGAGTCTCTTGTAGACAGCAAATAGATGGGTCTTGTTTTTGTGTCCATTCTGATATCCTATGTCTTTTAGTTGGTGCATTTAATCCATTTACATTCAGTGTTATTATAGAAAGATACGGGTTTAGAGTCATTGTGATGTCTGTATGTTTTATGCTTGTAGTGATGTCTCTGGTACTTTGTCTCACAGGATCCCCCTTAGGATCTCTTGTAGGGCTGGTTTCGTGGTGACAAATTCCTTCAGTTTTTGTTTGTTTGGGAAGACCTTTATCTCTCCTTCTATTCTAAATGACAGACTTGCTGGATAAAGGATTCTCGGCTGCATATTTTTTCTGTTTAGCACACTGAAGATATCGTGCCAAGCCTTTCTGGCCTGCCAAGTTTCAAAGGAGAGATCAGTCACGAGTCTTATAGGTCTCCCTTTATATGTGAGGGCACGTTTATCCCTTGCTGCTTTCAGAATTTTCTCTTTATCCTTGTATTTTGCCAGTTTCACCATGATATGTCGTGCAGAAGATCAATTCAAGTTACGTCTGAAGGGAGTTCTCTGTGCCTCTTGGATTTCAATGCCTTTTTCCTTCCCCAGTTCAGGGAAGTTCTCAGCTATAATTTCTTCAAGTACCCCTTCAGCACCTTTCCCTCTCTCTTCCTCCTCTGGGATACCAATTATGCGTATATTATTTCTTTTTAGTGTATCACTTAGTTCTCTAATTTTCCCCTCATACTCCTGGATTTTTTTATCTCTCTTTCTTTCAGCTTCCTCTTTCTCCATAACTTTATCTTCTAGTTCGCCTATTCTCTCCTCTGCCTCTTCAAGCCAAGCTGTCGTGGTTTCCATTTTGTTTTGCATTTCGTTTAAAGCGTTTTTCAGCTCCTCGTGACTGGTCCTTAGTCCCTTGATCTCTGTAGCAAGAGATTCTCTGCTGTCCTGTATACTGTTTTCAAGCCCAGCGATTAATTTTATGACTATTATTCTAAATTCGCTTTCTGTTATATTATTTAAATCCTTTTTGATCAGTTCATTCGCTGTTGTTATTTCCTGGAGATTCTTCTGAGGGGAATTCTTCCGTTTGGTCATTTTGGATAGTGGCTGGAGTGGTGAGGACCTGCAGGGCACTTCCCCTGTGCTGTGGTGTATAACTGGAGTTGGTGGGCGGGGCCGCAGTCCGACCTGATGTCTGCCCCCAGCCCACCGCTGGGGCCACAGTCAGACTGGTGTGTGCCTTCTCTTCCCCTCTCCTAGGGGCGGGATTCACTGTGGGGTGGCGTGGCCCATCTGGGCTACTTGCACACTGCCAGGCTTGTGTTGCTGGGGATCTGGCGTATTAGCTGGGGTGGGTAGGCAAGGTGCACGGGGGCAGGAGGGGCAGGCTTAGCTCGCTTCTCCTTAGGTGATCCACTTCAGGAGGGGCCCTGTGGCAGCGGGAGGGAGTCAGATCTGCTGCCGGAGGTTTGGCTCCGCAGATGCACAGAGTTTGGTGTTTGCGCTGCGCGAGCAAGTTCCCTGGCAGGAACTGGTTCCCTTTGGGATTTTGGCTGGGGGATGGGCGGGGGAGATGGCGCTGGCGAGGGCCTTTGTTCCCCGCCAAGCTGAGCTCTGCCGTCCATCCGGGGGCTCAGCAGCTCTCCCTCCCTTTGTCCTCCAGCCTTCCCGCTTTCTGAGCAGAGCTGTTAACTTATGACCTCCCAGACGCTAATTCGAGCTTGCTGTCGGAACACAGTCCGTCAGGCCCCTCCGCTTTTGCCAGCCAGACTCAGGGCTCCGCTTGGCCGGCGAGCCGCCCCTCCGCCCCGGCTCCCTCCCGCCAGTCCGTGGAGCGCGCACCGCCTCGCCGCCCTTCCTACCCTCTTCCGTGGGCCTCTCGTCTGCGCTTGGCTCCGGAGACTCCGTTCTGCTAATCCTCTGGCGGTTTTCTGGGTTCTTTAGGCAGGTGTAGGTGGAATCTAAGTGATCAGCAGGACGCGCAGTGAGCCCAGCGTCCTCCTACGCCGCCATCTTCCGGTCTCTCGACTCAAACCTTTAATCATTATGTAATGAACTTGTTTTCTCTTGTGGCAAATATTGACTTCATGTGTATTTTAAGCATAACTGACTCCCCCTGTTTTTTACTACCCCTGTTGTCAACATTTGCATAAAATATCTATTTCTGTACCTTCACTTTCAGATTTGTGTGTTTATAAATCAAAGATGTTTCTGCAAATAACATATTTTTTAGTTTGCTTTTGTTTCTTTTTCATTGAACAATCTATATGTCTGCATTGATTGGCATAATTCTCCATTTACATTTAAAGAAACTACTCAAATGTAAGAACTTATTATTTCCATTTTATTAACAATTTTCTTTATATTTTGTAGTTCTCTTGTTCCTAACTATGTTCCTCCTGTCTTTCTTAGTGGTTTGATCATCTTTTGGTGATACAATTTGATTCTTTTCTCTTTAACCTTTGTGTATCTACTATTACTGTGTTGAAACATGATAGAAAACTATTATAGACATAAATGTCTCTTTAAACAGGTAACAAGATAACATCAATGTCCTTAAAATGCTGTGCACTACTATTAGTCCACTCATTTAAGTTCTGATACCAGAATTTATTTCTTACGTTGTGTATATTCTAAAGACTTTGTAGTTATTATTATTCCCAATACAGTTGCTCATTTTCTCGTGTACTAGTATTATAATTGATTTACCCAGCACCATAAAACTATTCCAATATTCTATTTATCTATATATTTACTATAACCAGTGATATTTTTACTTTCATAAGATCTTTTGTTGTTTTTCCTGTCCATTTATTTCAATTAAAGCTGTTGCTTTTATCCCATCTTTAAACCAGGTCTAGTGGTGGTACGTTGCATCAAATTCTGTTTAACGAGGGCAATTGTGATATCTCCTTGTTTAAAGGACAATTTTGTCCTATGTTTGATGGACAGTTATTCTGGTAATAATATTCTTGTTTGGTAGTTTTCTTTCCTCTAGGATTTTCCACTTATTATTCCATTCTCCTCTTGTATTAAAGTTTCTAATGTAAAATCTGCTGTCTCACTTATAAGGGCTTGTTAGACAGTAATTTTATTATTATTATTGAATTATATTACATACAATGGTATATTAGTTTCAGGTTTACAACACATTGATTTAAAAATTATTTTCAATGTTTGATTCTCACTAATGTAAATGTAGTCACCATCTTTAATCATACAGTTTTATTACAATATCATTAATTGTATTCCCTATGCTGTACTTTTCAAATCCCGTGACATTTATAGTATAACTTGAAGTTTGTATCTCTTAATCCCCTTTGTCTCTTTCACCAATCCCACCATCACCGCTTATGTGACAGCCACCAGTTTGTTCTGTCGATTTATAAGTCCATTTGGTTTAATTTTTTTTTTTTTAGTTTATTTACTTTTGAAAGAGAGAGACAGAGCATGAGCAGTGGAGGAGCAGAGAGAGGAGACATAGAATCTGAAGCAGGCTCCAGGCTCTGAGCTGTCAGCACAGAGCCAGATGCAGGGCTCCAACCCATGAGCAATAAGATCATGACCTGAGCCTAAGTCGGACATTCAGACATTTGGACATTCAGACTGAGCCACCCAGGTGCTCCTGTTTGGTTAATTATTTGATGTTTGTTTTTTATTTGTACGTTTTGTGTTAAATTTAATATAATGAATATGGTATTTGCCTTTCTCTGATGTATTCACAATACATGATACCCCGAAGGTCCATTCATGTTCTTGCACATGGCAGGGTATCATTATTTTTTATAGTTGACTAATATTCCACTGTACATATTAACCAAATTTTTATTCATTCATATTTGGATGGGCACTTGGTTTGCTTCCGTCTTGGCTACTATAAATAATTCTGCAATAAACAAAATATTCACATATATTAGAATTAGGTTTTCATTTTATTGTGTAACTACTCATGGTGGAATGACTAGATCACTTTGTATTTCTACTCTTCTTTTATTGAAAACTCCATACTGGTTTTTATTGTGGTGGAACCAATTTACATTGCTGCCAACAGTGTATGATAATTTATACACTTTTTTCCATACCCTTGTCAATATTTATTATTTCTTACAATTATTTTAGTCATTAAAACAGGCCTGAGGTGATATCTCATTGTGCTTTTCACTTGCATTTTCTGGACAATCATGCTGAGCAATTTTTCATTTCATTTCATTTCATTTCATTTCATTTCAATCTTTTCATTTTAGTTTTTGGTTGTGGATGTCTTCTTTGTAAAATATTCAGGTCATCTGCCCATTGTTTAAATCACTCTGTGTGTGTGTGTGTGTGTGTGTGTGTGTGCACGTGTGTGTGTGTGTGTTAGAGTTGAGTTAAGATCTTTGTATATTTTGATTATTAACCCGTGTTTTTGAAATAATTTTTGCGAATATCTTCTCCCATTTGGATGTGGTCCTTTTGTTAAATTTCTGGGTTTCTCTGTTGTGTGTGTGTGTGTGTGTGTGTGTGCATGTTGTTTAGTTGTGCACAATTTTATTTTGATTCAGTCACAATTGTTCATCTTTGTTTTTATTTTCATTGCATTCTAAGAGTTATTTATTAATACATTGTTAATGTCAAAGTCTAGGAGAATACTCCTGTTCTTTATTTATTTTAGGAGACTTATAATTTCATTTTATTCTATTTTTTATATTTTTATTAAATGTATTGTCAGTTTAGCTAACATACAATGTATTGTGTCCTCCTAGTTTTGGGGATATATTCCTGTGACTCATTGTTTACATACGACACCCAAGGCTCATGGCAATAAGTGCCCTCCTCAATGCCCATCACGTATTTTCCCCCTCTGCCTGACTCTCCTCCCCATCAAGGAGAGTACACATCAAGGGGACTCTCCTCCCCATCAAGCCTCAGTTTTTACTCTATATTTTAGAATATTTTATGGTTTGCTTCCCTCTCTGTTTGAAACTCTATGTTCCCCTTCCCTTGTCCCATGGTCTTCTGTTAAATTTCTCAAATTCCACATATAAGTGAAAACATATGATATCTGTCTTTGTCTGCTTGTCTTATTTCACTTATCATAATACCCCCTAATTTCATCCACATTGTTGCAAATGGCAGGATTTCATTCTTTCTCATTGCCAAGTAGTATTCGATCGTATATACAAACCACCTTTTCTTTATCCATTCATCAGTTTGTAAGGATTCGGGCTCTTTCCATAATTTGACTATTGTTGAAAGTGCTGCTATAAACATTAGGGTACATGTTCCCCTTGAATCAGCACTCCTGTGTCCATTGGATAAATTCCTAGTAGTGCTATTGCCGGGTCATAGGTAGTTCTATTTTTAAATTTTTGAGGAAATTCCACGCTGTTTTCCAGAGCAGCTACACCAGTCTGCATTCCCACGAACAGTGCAAGAGGGTTCCTATTTCTCCACATCCTCACCAACATCTGTTGTTTCCTGAGATTTTAATTGTAGCCACCCTGGCTGGTATGAGATCATAGCTCAGTGTGGTTTTGATTTGTATTTCCCTGATGATGACTGATGTTGAGCATCTTTTCATGTGTCTGTAGGCCATGTGGATGTCTTCCTTTGAAAAGTTTCTATTCTTTAATTCTGCCCAACTCTTCACTGGATTATTTGTTTTTGGGTGTTGAGTTTGGTAAGTTCTGTATAGATTTTGTATATAACCCATTGGCTAATATGTCATTTGCAAATAAATTCTCCCATTCCATCGGTTGCCTTTTAGTTTTGTTGATTGTTTCCTTTGCAGTGAAGAAGCTTTTTATCTGGATAAGGTCCCAATAGTTCATTTCTGCTTTTATTTCCCTTGCCTTCAGAGACATGTCAAGTAAGAAGTTTCTTTGACTGACGTCAAAGAGGTTGTTGCCTGTTTTCTCCTCTACAGTTTTGATGGTTTCCTGCCTCCCTTTTAGGTCTTTCATTCATTTTGAGTTTATTTTTGTATATGGTGTAAGAAAGTGATCCAGTTTTATTCTGCATGTTGCTGCCTCGCTCTCCTAGCACCATTTGCTAAAGAGACTGTCTTTTATCTATTGGACACTGTTTTTTGTCAAAGATTACTTGGCCATACATTTTTGGGTCCAATTCTGGATTATCTATTCTATTGAATTGGTCTATATGTCTGTTTCTGTGCCAGTACAATACTGTGGTGTTGATTAAAGCTTTTAGTAGAAGCTCAAGTCCAGAATTGTGATGTCTCATGCTTTGGTTTCCTTTTTCAATGTTACCTTGGGTATTTGGATTCATGTGTAGTGCCATACAAAATTTAGGGTTGTTCTAGCTTTGAGAAGAATTCTGGTGCAATTTTAATTAGGATTGCATTGAATTTGTAGATTGCCTTGAGTAGTAGTGATGTTTTAACAATATTTGTTCTTCCACCCATGAGCATGGGATGTTTTTCCATTTCTTTGGATCTTCTTCAATTTCCTCCATAAGTTTTCTATAGTTTTCAGCACACAGGTCTTTACATCTTTGTTACATTTATTCTTAGGTCCTTTACGTTTCTTGGTACAATTGTAAGTGGGATCAATTTCTTGAGTTCTCTTTCTGTTGTTTCATTTTTGGTGTATTGAAATGCAACCGATTGTTGTACATTGGTTTTGTACCCTGCCACTTGGCTGAATTCATGTATTAGTTCTAGAAGCTTTTTTGGTGGAGTCTTTCAGGTTTTCTATGTAGAGTATCATGTCGTCTGAGAAAAATGAAAGTTTGAACTCTTGTTTGCCAATATGGATGTCTTTTATTTCGTTTTGTTGTCTGATTGCTGAGGGAGCCTAGGACTACCTACACTATGTTAAATAACAGTGGTGAGAGTGGACATCCCTGTAGTGTTCCTGATCTCAGGGGGAAAGCTCTCACTGTCCCCCTATTCAGGATCATATTAGTTGTGGGCTTTTCATATATGGCTTTTGTCATGTTAAGGTATGTTCCTTCTATCCCAAATTTCTTGAGGATTTTTGGTAAGAAATGATGCTAAGTGAAATAAGTCAGTCAGAAAAAGACAGATACCATATGTTTTCACTCCTATGTGGATCCTGAGAAACTTAACAGAAGACCATGGGGTAGGGGAATGGGGAAAATTATAAACAGAGAGAGAGGGAGACAAACCTTAAGAGACTCTTAAATACAGAGAACAAACTAAGGATTTATGGGCCTGGGGAGAGGAGAAAGTGGGTGATGGGCATTGAAGAGGGCACCTGTTGGGATGAACACTGGGTGTCGAAAGGAAACCAACTTATAATAAAGTATATTAAAAATAAAATTTTAAATTTAAAAATTAAAAAAAAAAAGATGCTGTATTTTGCCAAATGCCATTTGTGCATCTACTGACAGAGTCATACGGTTCCTAACCCTTTCTTTTATTAATGTGCTGTTTCGCATTGATTGATTTTGTAATAGTGAACCAGACCTGAAGCCTAGGAATGAATCCCACTCGATCAGAATGAATACTTTTAGTGTACTATTGATATCAATTTGATACTATCTTGTTGGGAATTTTAGCATCCATGTTAATCATGGATATTGGCCTGTTATTCTCCTTTTTTGTGAGGTCTCTGTCTGGTTTAAGAATAAAGGTAATACTCACTTTATAGAATGAGTCCAGAAGCTTTCCTTCTTTTTCTACTTTTAGGAACCTACCCTTCTCAAAGAAGCAATATTAACTCTGCTTTAAATTTCTGGTAGATTTCCCCTCAGAATCCAACTGGACCAGGACTCTTATTATTGGGGGAGATTTTTTATAACTGATTCAATTTCTTAGCTAGTTATGGGTCTGTTCAAACTTTCTATTCCTTCCCATTTTGAGTTGTTGTAAGTTGTGGGTGTCTAGGAATTTGTCCACTTCCTCTAAGTTGTCCAGATTGTTGGCATATCATTTTTCATACTGTTCTACAATAATTGAATATATATCTATGATGTTGATTGTGGGTCTATTTGGGACCCTCTCTATTCTTTTTGAGAAGTCTAGGTATAGTATTATCAATTTTGTTCATTTTTTCAAAAAGAAAAAAAAACAACTCTTTGGTTCATTGATCTGTTCTACTGATTTTTCTTGTTCCTTGAGATAGGAGTCGATTACAATGTATTTTCTTCTTAGGACTAACTTTGCAGCATCTCAAAGGAAAAGGAAAAAAGGAAAGGAAAGGAATGGAAAGGAAAGGAATGGAATGGAACAGACCGGAAGGGAAGGGAAGGGAAAGGAAAGGAAAGAAAAGGAAAGGAAAGAAAAGGAAAGGAAAGGAAAGGAAAGGAAGGAAAGAAATGGAAAGGAAGGGAAGGGAAGGTAGGGAAGGGAAACGAAGGGAACGGATGGGAAGGGAACAGAAAGGAAAGGAAAGGAAATTAAAGGAAGGGAAAGGAAAGGAAAGGAAAGGAAAGGAAAGGAAAGGAAAGGAGAAAGGGAAAAGAAAAGAAAAAGAAAAAAAACAAACGAGAAAAGAAAGAAAAGAAAAGAAAAGAAAAGAAAAGAAAAGAAAAAAGAAAAAAAACCCGCTGGTGCTATTTCCACCACACTAGAGCTGATAATTTGGAGCACTCTGTGAGCAGTAGACGTGGTGTATCCAAGGCAGGGAGGGCTGTGTTGGTTCTCTGTGGGAAATGTCTGCTGGCAGAACTGTCCTGGTAAAGAGGCCCCACAGGGCGTGGGGGTGGTGGGTGAGTAGAGGGTGGCTGATATGAGCAGCCCCAGCCTCCACTAGGGGTATTGCATTGCTCTCCAAATTCTGACCTTGCAACTGGGCAGTGGGTGAAGAGGGAAGATGGCATTGCCCTGGTCGTCTGTCCCAGGTGGGAGATCTCACACCTGCTGTTGTTCAGGAAGCCCTAACAGAAAAGCAATCTCCTCTTCTGTGCCTCAGGCTTCCATCATATATCTGCCCTCAACTCATCTCTGCCTCGACATTGACATGCTCAGCATCACAGCTCTCCTGTGTTTTATCTCTGGTGCATAGCTGGTATTAAAAACTCCAAATCTTGGGGCGCCTGGGTGGCGCAGTCGGTTAAGCGTCCGACTTCAGCCAGGTCACGATCTCGCGGTCCGTGAGTTCGAGCCCCGCGTCAGGCTCTTGGCTGATGGCTCGGAGCCTGGAGCCTGTTTCCGATTCTGTGTCTCCCTCTTTCTCTGCCCCTCCCCCGTTCATGCTCTGTCTCTCTCTGTCCCAAAAATAAATAAAAAATGTTGAAAAAAAAAAAAACTCCAAATCTTACAGGACTCAGCAAGCTGTGGACCCAATCCCCTCCTCTGGAGGAGAGCCTCTCAGCACTACACCTGGTGCCCTTCTGTGCCGGAAAAACAATCGCATCCCCGAACAAGGGCCTGGAGTTTATGGTGAACCACAGAGAAATCTGTGACCAGGTTATGCCCCCAATGTGTGGGACTCAGTCTTTGTTGTTGAACAGTTGCTCAAAGGTACCAGAGCGTCTTTTGTTCTTAAGAAGCTATATAGCCTCTTCCAACCATACTCCAGGAAGGGGAATATTCTCAGCCAGTATGAACCAGGATTTCCCCATGCCATGCTTTCTGCTCTGGGCCTCTGCCCAATCCCCAGTAGCATCACATCCCACCAGGTTTGACTCTGGAAAGTGACACGCACTTACAAAAGCTCATAATTGGAGCTCCACTGTTTGCAAAAATTTGCAATAGAAAATTCCTCCTGATTCCCCAGTTAAATGATTTGGGAGGAGTCCTTTTCTTATGTGAACACAATGCAGTACTCTCTCTCCCCCTCTGTCTTTCTCCTTTCTACAAAGAGTTCTCTCCCCTCTCTGACACTGAGGCTTTCTCTCCCTCAATTTATGTCTCCACACAGAATACCTGCCACTTCTCTCCCTCAGATTATGTATAATGTTTTCTTAATTCTCAGATCGATTTCCTAGATGTTCAAAATGATTTGTAGTTGATGTAACTGTGTACTATGTACAAGGGAGAAAGGAAGTCCAGGGACCATACTACTCTGCCATTTTAACTACTTTTGATATTTAATATCTTATGAGTTTATATTTGTGTATGTGGCCAAAGAAAGTGGTCCATTCTTGGGGCATCAGGTTGGCTCAGTTGGTTAAGCATCTGGCTTCAGCTCAGGTCATGATCTTGCAGTACGTGAGTTCGAGCCCTAGGTCAGGCCCTGTGTTGCTAGTTGACAGCCTGTAGACTGCATCCAATTCTGTGTGCCCCTCTCTCTATGCCTCTTCCCCACTTACACTCTCTCTCCAATGGATAAACATTAAAAAATTATATATATATATATATATATGTGTGTATATATATATATATATCACACACACACACACACACACACACACACCAAAGTAACTACAAGCTTAAAAGAGGAAAGACATATAATTAAAATATTCTAAATTAGTTCAAACAACTTCTCTTTTGAAGATAAAAGTACTGGGGTGCCTGGGTCGCTCAGTCGGTTGGGTGTCTGACTTTGGCTCAGGTCATAATCTTATGATTCATGGGATTGAGCCTCGCGTCAGGCTCTGTGTGGACCGTACAGAGCCTGGAGCCTGATTTGGATGCTGTTTCTTCCTCTCCCTGCCCACCACCTGCTCACTCTCTGTCTCTCTCCCAAAAATAAACACTATATTTTTTTAAGATCAAAGATGTTTTACTAAAAGCATATAGTAGTGACATCGTGAAAAATAGTAAAATAATAAAAAGAGAAGTGTAATTTGAATTCAAATAAAATACCACAAATTTTTGAAAGGTGTTTTCAAAAATCTATAAATTTATTGTCTCATAAGATTTACAAAAATTGTCTTTTTTCTCTGAAACATCTACTGCATTTGTTATGACTTACTAAGAGTTTGAATATGTGAATTAGATTCCTTTAACATCTTATTGAAAACACTTTCCTTGGGGCGCCTGGGTGGCTCAGTCGGTTAAGCATCTGACTTCGACTCAGGTCATGATCTCACGGTCTGTGAGTTCGAGCCCCGCGTCAGGCTCTGTGCTGACAGCTCGGAGCCTGGAGCCTGTTTCGGATTCTGTGTCTCCCACTCTCTCTGGCCCTCCCCCGTTCATGCTCTGTCTCTCTCTGTCTCAAAAATAAATAAACGTTTAAAAAAAAAGAAAACACTTTCCTTATCTCACCCTCCTCTTGAGTTTTGAACATTCAAATTTAATAAAACTGAGAAATACATACTTACTTGACTGTCATTGCAGTGCATTCGTGTATATAAGCAGAGGCCTATTTAAGATAGTTTTAAGGCGGGATTCAGTAGCTCATCTCCATAATTATCATGTCATCTATAGAAGCTAAACAAGACCTGGTGTTTGGATGGTTAGACATAGGAGCCACCAAAAGAAAAACTGAACTTATTTTTAGGAGTATAACAAAGAAGGAGAAGCTTCTGGGTTCCAAACTTTCCAATGGATGAATTTGTTTTCCTATGTCACCTTGCCCTGGTAGGTTATATTGTCTCAGTTCTTGTCAACAAAATTTTAAACAATAACTCTTACTCCAGATGAATAGAATAGTGTGTCACATTTCCTTAATGCACCCCATAGGTTCAAGTACTTTCTAGTGGTCTGCACACATGTTCCCCATTAGCTTCTATTTTCAGATGACAATTAAGAACTTCCTTCTCATCCAGACCTCAAGGGACAGTTGTATAAGCTGATAATGCAACTTGGAATAAAAAAGACAACATTTACTAATGTAATGATGCTTATGCTACCACTGTAACATATGAACACTAAGTAAGACATTAAGTAAACATGTAAAAACCTATGTCATTCTTAGAGAGATAATTAAAAGAGGGCAACATACATAAAAAAGAGAGAATGAAGTATAAGGCAGGTAAAACAGTTGAGAAGACAGGACTAAGGAAGTTCTCGATAGGAAGGAGACTTTGGAGGGAACAACCTCAAGAAGTAAGGGCATGAGTGCTGTGGGAATCTGGAAGAAAAATCTCAGGCAGGTGGAAAAGGTGCAAACACCTGCAGTGTCAATTGCACCTGGAAGGGAGAAGTAATTTTTAAGTCCTCACATGTAGTGTAGTACAGAATGCTCATGAAATAAGCATCAGCTGAAGAAAAGATCAGGGCCCTTAGGGACTTGCAGGTGGGAAAAAAGGATGAAAAAAATTTACTATGAGATTAGAAGCCAGTGGAGGGTCTTGACCAAAGGAATGACTTAGGCAACCTGACATTGTGACAGTGTCACTATGGCTGCTGGGTTGAAAGATCAGAATGCAGAGTGGGGTGGAATCTGGAAGTTCAGTAAACGATGTTAGTGAGTCAAACTTCCATTCCTCGCAGATAACATAAAAAGTTAAAAGACTCCACCAAAAAGCTGCTAGAGCTGATACATGAATTCAGCAAAGTCGCAAGATATAAAATCAATGTATAGAAATCAGTTGAATTTCTATATACCAATAGTGAAGCAACAGAAAGAAATATCGAGAAATCAATACTATTTACAATGGCACCCAAACCCGTAAAATACCCAGGAATAAACCTAAGCAAAGAGTTAAAAGATCTGTATGCTAAACAGTATAGAAAGCTTATGAAATAAATTGAAGAAGACACACAAAAAACGGGAAAACATTCCATGATTATGGATTGGAACAAGGAATATTGTTCAAATGTAGATACTACCCAAAGCAATCTACACATTCAGTGAAATTCCTATCAAAATAACACCAGCATTCTTCACAGAGCTAGAGCAACAGTTCTAAAATTTGTGTAGAGACACAAAAGACCCTGAATTTGCAAAGTAATGTTTAAAAAGAAAACGAAGCCTGGGCGCATCACAATCCTGACCTTTAACCTATATAACAAAGCTGCAATAATAACGACAGTATGATATTGGCACAAAACACACACATAGATCAATGAAATAGACTAGAGAACCCAGAAATTGACACACACACATATAGCTAGTGAATCTTCAACAAAGCAGGAAAGATCATCCAATGGAAAAAAATAATATACTTTCTTTATCAAATGGTGCTGGGTGAACTGGAAAGCAACATGCTGTACAATGAAGCTGGACTACCTTCTTACACTATACACAAAAATACCTTCAAAATCGATGAAGACCTAAATGTGAGACAGGAAACCTTCAAAATCCTATAGGAGAAAACAGGCAGCAACGTCTTTCACCTAGGCCACAGAAACTTGTTAACTAACATGTCTCCAGAGGCCAGAGAAATTAAAGCAAAAGTGAAAAATTGGGGCCTCATCAAGTTAAAAACTTCTCACAAAAAATTTAAAAAATCAGCAAAATTAAAATGCAACCAATAGAATGGGAGAAGATATTTGAAAATGACATATCAGATAAAGGGTTGGTATCCAACATCCATAAAGAGCCTACAAAACTCAACACACACACACACACACACACACACACACACACACACATAATAGTAAATAATCCAGTGCAGAAATGGGCAGAAGTCATGTATATACACTTCCAAAGAAGACATCATATGGCTTACAAACACGTGAAAAGATGCTCAACAACACTCATCATCAGGAAAATATTAATCAAAACCATGATGAGATACCATGTCACACCTCTCAGAATGGCTAAAATTAACAATTCAGACAATAACAGATGTGGGCAAGGACGTAGAAAGGGGAACTATCTTGCACTGTTGGTGTGAATGCAAACCGGTGTAGCCCTTATGGAAAACAGGGTGGGAGTTCCTCAAAAAATTAAAAATAGAACTCTGCAACACTGTCAATTGCACTACTAAGAAGTGATCCAAAGAATAAAAAAGTGCTGATTTGAAGGAGCACATATATCCCAAAGTTTATGGCAGCATTATCAACAATAACCAAATTATGAAAAGAAACCAAATGTCCATCAACTTATGAATGGACAAAAAATATGTGGTACATATACACAGTGGGTATATACTCCATGATGAAAAAGAATGAAATCTTGCCATTTACAACAAGCCAAATAAGTCAGTCAGAGAAACACAGATATCATATGATTTCCTCATATGTGGAACTTGAGAGACTCAACAGGTGAACATAAGGGCAGGAACAGGAAAACAAGATAAAGGCAGAGAGGGAGGTAAACCCTAAGAGACTCTTAAATCCAGACAACAAATGGAGGATTGCTGGAAGGGGGGACAGGGTAAGTTAAATGGTTGATGGGCATTAAGGAGGGCATTTTTTCGGGATTACGATTGGGTGTCATAAATAAGAGATGAATCACTGGGTTCTACTCCTGAAGCCAAGACTGCAGTGTATGTTAACTAACTTGTATATAAAACAAAATAAACTAAAACAAACAAAACATACACAGATAGTACTTTGGGGGCGCCTGGGTGGCTCAGTCAGTTGAGCGTCCGGCTTTGGCTCACGTCATGATCTCACGGTTTGTGAGTTCAGCCCCCCGTAGGGCTCTGTGCTGACAAATCAGAGCCTGGAGCCTGTTTCGGATTCCCTCTCTTTCTGCTCCTCCCCTGCTCACATTCTGTCTCTCTCTCTCTCTCTCTCTCTCTCAAAAATAAATATTTAAAAAACAACACGGGGGAAAAAGATGCTAATGAAAAATTAAATGGAAATGGTGGTCACAGGGTCTGGGATGTTGCTAGGAAGTCAGTCAAAGTGTTTTAGTTATGGTCTTCTCTGGTAGATCGGACAATTATGTTAACAAAGGACAAGCTGTAAGCAAAAGAGAGGAGCCAAAAAAGTTCCAAGGAGTTTGATCTTGGAAACTAGAGGTGAATTTTTAATTAGCAGAGATGGAGAGGACAATGGGAGAAATTTGGAACAAAGTAATTCAGATTGTAAATTCTGGACTTGTTAAATTTGAAGTGTCTTCCAGGGAATGAAGACGGCTGAGAGTGGGGTCCCAGACAGCTTGTGATGAGAATCATCCAGAGAAGAAGCATCAGGTGTGTGGTGTAAGTGGGGTAGAAAGCTGGATCTGGGATCTGATATTAAATTTAGAAGCTAGAGTGGAGTTTGGGAGGAAACCAAACTCACCCTACCTTTAAGAGAATAAATAGAGCAAAAATGGAGACAAGGAGTGCAGTGAGTTTCAGGAATGGTGCTGTAAGGAAAAGAAAGAAAGAAATGATGTGGTAGCTGCATGGCAAATATGGGTTTAAATTGGTGGAGGATATTTGAATGATACAATTATTAATTATATGTTAGAAACTGTCATTTGACCTGAGTTATATCATCTCAGTGTACTGACTACATTGAAATAATTTCATCCAATCTAACGAATGAGAAATTTTCTCCATCAGGTTTGATCAGATATTATTTTGGCCATGGTAAGTTCAGCTTCCTTCAGGTGGTTCTGAGTGTCACTGATATTCATAATCATTACTACACTTTCTGTATGAGTGAATCCCTGCTCAACATAGTGCCCAGGTTGTTCTTCTCAATAACATATTGCCTAGTCATATTTGATTGAACTTCAGTCAAAATACCTTAATCCACAAGAAGTGGATAAAGTATGGAAATTTTTGGGGGGGGAGCTGTGGACATTGTTTTATAAGCCATACATCTTTAGTGGATTGGCGGTGCTCTAGAGAAATTCAAGCTTCTATTCTTTGTTTTTAGTGCTATCTTTATAGGAAGTTGCGGTTATTAAAATGGTACACATAACTCTGATATTATGATTGAAACGTATCTATTTACCAAAAACAAAGTGAAAAGGCAACTTACTGAATGTGAGAAAATAGTCATAAATTATTTATTTGATTGGGGTTTACTCTTTAATGTATATACCTTCATAACAAAGAAAAAAACAATTTCTTTAAAATATGGGCCGATTGGGGCACCTGGGTGGTTCAGTCATTTGAGTATCCAACTTTTGATTTTTGGCTCAGGTCATGATCCAGGGTTGTGGGATCAAGCCCTGCATCAGGCTCCGGGGTGAGTGTGGAGCCTTCTTGGAATTGTCTATCTCCCTCCACTGCCCCCTCCCCTGCTTGCATGTTGTCCCTCTAAAAATTAAATCTCAAAAATTTCAAATAAAATATGAGCAGAAAATCTGAATAGATAGCTATAAAGAGAAGACTTGCAGATGGCAAAAGAGGTAAATATCAAGGTGGCCAACCCCAGGAATTATCAAAGAAATGCAAATGAAAACAAGGAGCCATTATCTCATATGGATTAGAATGGCTATTATCATAAACCAAGAAATAATAAAAAAAAAGAGTTTGCATGTGTATAGAAAAAAAAGGAAACACTAGTGTACTATTGGTGGGAATGTAAATTCATGCAGCCACTATGGGAAACAGTGTAAAGGTTTCTTTAAAAAACTAAAAATACAACTAAGACATGATCTAGCAATTTCATTTCTGAGTATATATCGAGAAATTATATAAACACTAAAAAATATATATGTATCTACATGTGCATTGCAGCATTATTTACAGTAGCCAAAATATGAAAACACCTTGGGTCCATCAAATAGATACATGGACAAAGAAAATGTGGGACAAATAAGAAGGGACTATTATTGAGTCAAAAAAAATCCTGCCTTTTAGAAAATGGATGGATGGGTCTTATGGGAATTATTCTAAGTACAATAAGTCAGACAGTGAAAGACAAATACCATGAGAAATACCTATATGTGGAAGCTTAAAAAATAGAGCTCAAAAGTATAGAGAATGGACTGGTGGTTTCCAGACGTAGGGATAGAAAAATGATCAAAATCGGTTAATGGGGTAAAAAGGTACTAACGCCCAGTTATAAAATAATGCCATAAGGATATTTAATATAGTTAATAGTGTATTGCATACTTGAAAGCTGCTAGAAGTACCTCTTAACAATTCTTATCACTAGAAAAAAATATAACTATGTATGGTGATGGAGGCAGGAGTTAAGATGGTTGAGGAGTAGGGACACCCTAAGCTTGTCTCATGCTTTGAACACAGCTAGAAAGTTATCAAATCATTCTGAAATCCAAAGAAATAAATCAGAATCTGTAATGAACAAAAACTGCAAAACTTTATGTAGAAAAGGGATACTGTTTGGAAGGTAGGAGATGCAGAGTTTACCTGGGGAGAAATTGCTCTGGGTCCAACCACCAGGACGGAGCCTGCTTATAGAAGCTACAGCAAAGTAGTATAAGGAACATCGTGCAAAATCTCAACCTTTCAGCAGTTTTCCAAAGTAGGAGAAGTGCCTGGTTAAGGGGCTCAAGTGGTGAAACACAATAGAATCCCAGGAGTGACAGTGTGTTCTGAGGATCCCTTGGGTCACAAGAAAGATAGGTCCTGCCAATGTGCTGTGCTATTTCCAGGCATAAGAGAGGGGACTGGCTCCAGCCGAAGGCTAAGAGCAGGGGTGCCTGCTTTCTGCTCTGTTATGAGTGAAACTGAACACTCGCTTAGTCATGCAATTGCTTTTTTTTTTTGCTTTGTTTGTTCATTTGTTTGTTTTGCAAAGGCCAGCAAAAGCATGGCCAGACCCTCCCCCAAGAAGGAGCAGAGGTCCATTCTGAGAGAATCCCTAAAATTTGAGTTTTGAAACTCAGTGGTGTGCCTAAAATGAGAAACATGCTTGAAGGAGTAAAAAGTGGGATGGAAGAAACAGAGGAATGAATTAATGACCTAGAAGACACAGTTCTGGAAGGTAATCAAGCTGAACAAAAAGGAAAAAGTATTATGCAAAGTGGCAATAGACTTCGGGACCTCGGTGACTCCATCCAATATAATAACACGTATTATAGGAGTGATTGAAGAGAAAGAAAGAAGTGGAAAATTTCCTCTAAGAAATGATAGCTGTACAATTTTCTAATTTGGAAAAGGAAACAGATATCCAGACCCAGGAGGCACAGAAAGGCCAAACCTAATCAACAAGAGCAGACCCAAATCAAGGTATGTGGTCAATAGATTTAAAACTTATACTGATAAAAACAACATCTTAAAATCAGTAAGACAAAAGAAGACAAGGTCCATAGGCTAGCTGTAGATTTCTCAACAAAATCTTGACAAGTCAGAAGTAATGATGGGATGATCTATTCAAGGTGCTGATTGGGAAAAATCTGCTGCCAAGTGTACAGTATACAGAATGGGTTTCATTCAGAGACAAAGGAGAGATGAAGATTTTCCCAGAGAAATGAAAACTGAATGAGTTTCTGACCACTAAACCAGTCCTGAAAGACATAAGATAAAGGACTGTTTGAGTGAACAAAAGAGATAGAAGTGACAATGACAAGAAAGTATCAGAGAAAAACTCCAGAAACAATAACTATCAATAAATATCTAACAACACGGGGCGCCTGGGTGGCTCAGTCGGTTGAGCGTCCGGCTTTGGCTCAGGTCACGATCTCGCGGTCCTTGAGTTCGAGCCCCGCGTCGGGCTCTGTGCTGACTGCTCAGAGCCTGGAGCCTGTTTCACATGCTGTGTCTCCCTCTCTCTCTGACCCTCCCCCGTTCATGCTCTGTCTCTCTCTGTCTCAAAAATAAATAAACATTAAAAATTTTTTGTAAAATAAATATCTAACAAAAAATATAAACTGCCAACAAACATCTATCAATAATTTGCTTGAATGAAAATGGATTCAATGCTCCAGTCAAAAGGTAAAGGGTTTCAGAATGGATAAGGAAACAAGATCCAGCTGAAAGCGACGTAGAAGAGATGTATTTTAGAGCTCAAATCACCTACATATTGAAAGTGAGGGGATGGAGAAGTGTGAATTATGTAAATGAATGTCAAAAGAAAGCTAGAGCATCAAAGTTTACATGGAGAACCTAGAGATTAAAACAAAGACATTGAAACAAGAGATGAAGAATGGCAGTACAAAATACTAAAAGTGTCAATGCAAGAAGAAGACATAGTAATTGCAAATGTTTATGCAGCCAACATGGTATCACACAAATATATAAAATTATTACTAACAAACATAAAGGAAATAACCCATTGTACTAAAATAAGTCAGGGGATTTAAAACCCCACCTACTTCAATGGAAAGATCATATAAACAGAAAATCAACAAGGAGACAGTGGATTTGAATGATACACTGGATAACAGATATATTCAGAACATTTCATCCTAAAACAGCATCATACACATTCTCATAAAGTGCACACACGGAACATTCTCTAGAATGCATTGCATACTAGGTAACAAAACATGCCTGAACAAATACAAAATGTTAAAATCATACTATGCATATTTTCTGGTCACAACACTAGAAACTAGAAGTCAATCACTAGAAAATAATTCTAAAGTCTACAAATACATGGAGGTTAAACAACATGCTGCTAAACAATAATGAGGAAATGAGGAAATCAAAGAAGAAATTTTAGAAATGTATGGAAGCAAATGAAAAGGAAAATGCAATGGTACAAACTTTTGGTATGCAAGAAATGTGAGCATGAGACAGAAGTATATAGCAATACAGATCTACCTCAAGAAACTAGAAAAAGCTCAAACAACCCAATTTTACACCTAAAGGAGATAGAAAGCAAACAAGAAATGAAACCAGCCAAAGGAAGGAAATAATATAGAGAGTAGAAATAAATAATATAGGAAATACAAACAAACAATCAAACAAAGAATAAAGAGAACAGATCAATGAAACCTGGAGCTTGTATTGTTGAAAAAAATATAAACATCTAGTCGTAATATCAGAAAGAAAAGAGAAATGACCCAAATAAATAAAACAAAAAATGAGAGAGGAGAAATAACAGTCAACACCACAAAACTGCCACCAATTATATAATAATGTAAAGAAAAACTATATGCCAAGAAATTGGACAATGTAGAGAAATGTGGTTTACCAAAACTGAAAGAGGAAGTAATAGAAAACATTAACAGACTGATACCCAGCAAAGAAAGAGAGTAAATAATCAAAGATCTCCCAAACAACACAAATCTAGGGCCAGATGCCTTCACAGGAACCTTCTGTCGAACATTTAGACAAGAATTAATACCCATTCTTCTCAAATTTTCCTAAAATATAGAAAAGGAAGTGACACTTGCAAATTCACTCTATGAGTCCAGCATTATACAGATACCAAAACCAGATCAATACTCCACTAAGAAAGATAACTACCAATATCCCTGATGAGCAGAGATGCAAAATTCTCAATGAAATAGTAGTCATCCAAACAATACATTTAAAAAATTATTCACCATGATCAAGTGAGATTTATTCCTGGGCTGCAAGGGTGGTTCAATATTCACAAATTAATCAATGTGATACACCATATCAATAAGAGAAAGAATAAGAACAATCTAATCTATTCAATAGACACACACAAAAATAATTGACAAGCATCCATTTATTTAAAAAACCCTCATTAAAGCATGTGTAGAGGGATCATACCTCAATATAATAAAAACAATTATGAAAACAGCACAGCTAATATTATCCTCAATGGGGAAAACTGAGAGCTTTTCCTCTATGTTGAAGAAGACGATAGGGATATGTGTTCTCACCACTGTTATTTAAGATAGTACAGGAAGTCATACCCACAGCAATCAGACAAAAATAAAAATTGAAATTAAATAAAAATAAAGGATATGCAAATGACACAGAAGAATACTAACTAGGTTCTCTTTTTGCAGATAACAGGATAATCTCTATACTAAACCTAAAAGACTCTACGGAAACACTGCTAGAACTGTTACACAAATTCAGTAACCCTGCAGAACACAAACTCAATGTACAGAAATCCATTACATTTCTATACAATGGTAATGAAGCAGCAGGAAGAAAATAAGCAATCGATTCCCTTTACAATTGCATCAGATATTTAAAAATAAACCAAAATTTAAAAAGGACAGAGGTGAAACACCTGTGCTCTGAAAAGTAATGGGAGATGACACAGAGAAATGGGAAAATGTCCCATGTTCATGGATTAAAAAGCATATATTGTTTAAAAGGCTATATTGTCCAAAAGAGTCTACACTATTTTTTTTAATTTTTTTTAACACTCATTTATTTTTGAAACAGGGAGAGACAGAGCATGAACAGGGGAGGGTCAGAGAGAGGGAGACACAGAATCTGAAACAGGCACCAGGCTCTGAACTTTCAGCACAGAGCCTGACACGGGACTCAAACTCACAGACCGTGAGATCATGACCGGAGCCAAAGTCGCCCGCTCAACCGACTGAGCCACTCAGGCGCCCCAAGAGTCTACATTTTTAATGCAATCCCTGTCAAAATACCAGCAGCATTTTTGACACAGATAGATTAAACAATCCTAAAATGAATATGGAAACACAAAAGACCAAAGCAACCTTGAAAAAGAAAAGCAAAGCTGGAGGTATCACAATACCAGACTTCAAATTATATTACAAAGGTGGGTGACCCAATGTTGTAAGTGAGGTAGTAAAGTCACCTAGTATTACAGCATTGTTTTTAGTAAATGTGTTTGTGGTTGTGATTAATTGATTTATATATTTGGGCGCTCCAATGCTGGGATCATAAATATTTATAATTGTTAGGTCTTCTTGGTGCAGCCACTCTGGAAAACAGTACAGAGGTTTCCGAAGAAATTAAAAATAGAACTAGGCTATGAGCCAGCAATTTCACTACTAGGGATTTATACAAAGGATACAAACATGTTGATTTGAAGGCCATATGCTCCCCAATATTTATAGCAGCAGTATCAAAAACAGACAAATTAGGGAAAGAGCCTAAATGTCCATCAACTGATGAATGGATAAAGAAGATGTGGCATATATATACAATGGAATACTCTTTAGCAAGGAAAAGAAATGAAACCTTGCTCTTTGAACAACGTGTATGGAAATAGTGTATTAAGCTAGGGAAATTAAGTCAGCCAGAGACAAACAGGTATCATATTATTTCACTCATATGTACAATTTAAGAAGCACAACAGATTTACTGGGGAAGGGAAGGAAAGGTAAGATAAAAACAGAGAGCAATGTAAACCATAAAAGACTATTAAATACACAGAACCGACAGGGGGTTGACAGAGGGAAAGTGAGGGGTGGGATGGGCTAATTAGTTGTAGGCATTAAGAAGGACACTTGATAGGTTGAGCTCTGGGTGTTATATGCAAGTGAGGAATCATTGGGTTCTACTCCTGATGTCAACACTCCACTGTATTGGAGTAAATAAATAAATAAATAAATAAAACCTGGAGTAATCAAAACAGTATACTACTGTCATAAAAATAGACACACAGACCAATAGAACAGAATAGAAAACCCAGGAATGAATCTGCCCCTAAGTCAAATAATCTTGACAAAAAAGGAAAGAATATCCTATGCAGAAGACAGTTTCTTCAACAAAGATTGTTGGGAAAAGTGGCAAGTGACATGAGAAAAAATGGAACTGTACCACTTTCTTACACAATACGCAAAATTAGAATCAAAATTGATTAAAAATGTAAATGTGAGTCCTGAAACCATAAAAATCTTAAAAAAGAACACAGGCAATAATTACTTTCAGTTGAGCTGTAGCAACTTCTTTGCTGATATGGTCTTGAAGAAAGAGAATCAAAAGCAAAAATAAATTTTGGGGACTTCATTAAAAGGAAAAGCTTCTGCACAGTGAAGGAAACAGTCAAACAAACTAAAGGGCAACTTACAAACTTGGAGAAGATAGTTTCAAATAACATATCTGGTAAGTGTTAGTATCCAAGATATATAAAGAACTTACAAAACCCAATACACAAAAACTGATTAATACAATTAAAAAAGGGCAGAAGATATGAGAAGACATTTTTTCAAAGAAGACATAGATATGGCCAACAGACCCTTTAAAATATGCCCAATATGTGATCATCAGGGAAATGCAAATTCAAACTAGAATGAGATATTAGCTCACTCTCTCAGAATGGGTAAAATCAACAACACAGGAAATAACACGTGTTAGCATGGTTGTGGAGAAGGAGGAACCTCTTACATTGTTGGTGGGAATGCAAACTGGTGCAGCCACTCTGGAAAACAGTATGCAGTTTCTTCAAAAAGTTAAAAAAATATAAGTACCCTATGACTCAGCGATTGCATTACTAGGTACTTACCCAAAGAACACAAAAATAATATTTCAGAAGAATATGTGCACTCAGATGTTTATACTTGCATTACGTAAAATAGCCAAATTACAAACAGCTTAAGTGTCCATTGACCAATGAATAGGAAAGGAAATGCATATATAGGTATCACATATAATGGAATATTACTACCAAGAAAACAAAACAAACAACAACGTATTCTTTTTATTTTCTTTTTTTTTAATTTATTTTTTTTATTTTTTAAAATTTACATCCAAGTTAGTTAGCATATAGTGCAACAATGATTTCAAGAGTAGATTCCTTAATGCCCCTTACCCATTTAGCCCATCCCCCCTCCCACAACCCTTCCAGCAACCCTCAGTTTGTTCTCCATATTCATGAGTCTCTTCTGTTTTGTCCCCCTCCCTGTTTTCATATCATTATTGTTTCCCTTCCCTTATGTTCATCTGTTTTGTCTCTTAAAGTCCTCGTATGAGTGAAGTCTTAGGATTGTTGTCTTTCTCTGACTGACTAATTTCGCTTAGAATAATACCATCCAGTTCCATCCACATAGTTGTAAATAGCAAGATTTCATTCTTTTTGATTGCCGAGTAATACTCCATTGTGTGTGTATATATATATATATATATATATATATATATATATATATACCACATTTTCTTTATCCAATCATCCATCGAGGGACATTTGGGCTCTTTCCATACTTTGACTATTGTTGATAGTGCTGCTATAAACATTGGAGTGCATGTGTCCCTTTGAAACGGAACACCTGTATCCCTTGGAAAAATATCTAGTAGTGAAAATTCTGGGTCGTAGGTTAGTTCTATTTTTAGCTTTTGGAGGAACCCCCATAATGTTTTCCAGAGTGGCTGCACCAGCTTGCATTCCCACCAACAGTGCAAAAGAGATCCTTTTTCTCTGCATCCTCGCCAACATCTGTTGTTGCCTCAGTTGTTAATGTTAGCCATTCTGACAGGTGTAAGGTGGTATCTCATGGGTTTTTTATTTGTATTTTCCTGATGAGAGATGTTGAGCATTTTTTCATGTGTTGGTTAGCCATCTGGAGGTCTTCCTTGGAGAAGTGTCTAGTCATGTCTTTTGCCCATTTCTTCACTGGATTACTTGTTTTTTGGGTGTTGAGTTTGATAAGTTTTTATAGATTTTGGATACTAACCCTTTATTTGATATGTCGTTTGAAAATATCTTCTGCCATTGTGTCGGTTGTCTTTTAGTTTTGCTGATTGTTTCCTTCGGTATGCAGAAGATTTTTATTTTGATGAGGTCCCAGTAGTTCATTTTTGCTTATGTTTTCCTTGCCTCCGGAGACGTGTTGAGTCAAAAGTTGCTGTGGGCAAGATCAAAGAGGTTTTTGCCTGCTTTGTCCTCGAGGATTTTGATGGGTTCTTGTCTTACATTGAGGTCTTTTATCCGTTTTGAGTTTATTGTTGTGTATGGAGAAAGAAAGTGGTTCAGGTTCATTCTTCTTCATGTCGCTGTCCAGTTTTCCCAGCACCACTTGCTGAAGAGACTGTCTTTATTCCATTGGATGTTCTTTCTTGCTTTGTCAAACATGATTGGCTATACATTTGTGGGTCCATTTCTGGGTTCTCTATTCTGTTCCATTGATCTTAGTATCTGCTCTTGTGCCAACAACAACATATTCTTGCTATTAGCAAGGTCATGTGACTGAGAGAGAGGGTATGAGGCTAAGCGAAATAAGCCAGTGGGAAAAAAAGACAAATACCATGTGATTTCACTCTATGTCGAATTCAAGAAAGAAAATCAATGAGGAAAATGAGGAAAAAGAGAAAGAAGCAAATCAAACCACAGACTCTTAAGTATTGATAACAAACTGATGGTTACCAGGGGGGAGGTCAGTGGGGAATGGAGTAAATAGGTGATGGGGATTAAGGAGTGAACTTGTAATGATCACTGTGTGATGTACGGAAATGTTGAATCACTCTATGGTATATATGAAACTATATTTCACTTTAGGTAAACTAACTGGAATTTAAATAAAAAATTAAAAAAAAATAAATATGGTGTTCTGGTCTCACATTTAGGTCTTTAGTACACTTTGATGGTATTTTATGTATCATTAAGAAATGATCCAGGTTCTTTCTTTTGCATATGCCTGTTCAAGTGTCTATCCAGTTTCATTGATCTATGTAACTATGTGCCAATACCATGATGTTTTGTGGTTTTTATCAATGCAGTGTATCTTGAAATCTGAGATTGTGGTGCCGCCAGCTTTGTTCTTTTCTTTTTTTTTTTTTTTTTTTTTTTTGCCAAAATTGCTTTCTATGTGGATTTGTTTGTGGTTCCATTCAAATATTGGCATCTTTATTCTACTTTTGTGAAAAACGCTATTAGCATTTTGATAGCGAGTCCACTGTATCTCTAGGTTACTCTGGTTGTATATATATTTCGTCAATATTAATTCTTCCCATTCATGAGGATTGCATATCTTCCCATATGTTTCTGTCATTTTTCATTATTTTGTTCTTGTTTTTTTTGTTTGTTTAAATGGTATTATGTAACATAATATCTAAAAGGAAATTTTCATAGAACACAATTTTCAAAATTTTATTTATTTATTTTTTTGGTAGAAACTTGTTTTTTTATTTAAAAACATTTTTTCAATATATGAGATTTATTGTCAAATTGGTTTCCATACAACACCAAGTGCTCATCCCAAAAGGTGCCCTCCTCAATACCCATCACCCACCCTTCCTTCCCTCCCATCCCCCATCAACCCTCAGTTTGTTCTCAGTTTTTAAGAGTCTCTTATGCTTTGGATCTCTCCCATTCTAACCTCTTTTTTTTTTCCCCTTCCCCTCCCCCATGGGTTTCTGTTAAGTTTCTCAGGATCCACATAAGAGTGAAACCATATGGTATCTGTCTTTCTCTGTATGGCTTATTTCACTTAGCATCACACTCTCCAGTTCCATCCATGTTGCTACAAAAGGCCATATTTCGTTCTTTCTCATTATCACGTAGTACTCCATTGTGTATATAAACCACAATTTCTTTATCCATTCATCAGTTGATGGGCATTTAGGCTCTTTCCATAACTTGGCTATTGTTTAGAGTGCTGCTATAAACATTGGGGTACAAGTGCCCCTATGCATCAGTACTCCTGTATCCCTTGGGTAAATTCCTAGCAGTGCTATTGCTGGGTCATAGGGTAGGTCTATTTTTAATTTTCTGAGGAACCTCCACACTGCTTTCCAGAGTGGCTGCACCAATTTGCATTCCCACCAACAGTGCAAGAGGTTTCCCGTTTCTCCACATCCTTCCCAGCATCTATAGTCTCCTGATTTGTTCATTTTGGCCACTCTGACTGGCGTGAGGTGATATCTGAGTGTGGTTTTGATTTGTATTTCCCTGGTAAGGAGCGACGTTGAGCATCTTTTCATGTGCCTGTTGGCCATCTGGATGTCTTCTTTAGAGAAGTGTCTATTCATGTTTTCTGCCCATTTCTTAACTGGATTATTTGTTTTTGGGGTGTGGAGTTTGGTGAGCTCTTTATAGATTTTGGATACTAGCCCTTTGTCTGATATGTCATTTGCAAATATATTTTCCCATTCCGCTAGTTGCCTTTTAGTTTTGTTGGATGTTTCCTTTGCTGTGCAGAGCTTTTTATCTTCATAAGTCCCCAGTAATTCAGTTTTGCTTTTAATTCCCTTGACTTTGGGGATGTATCGAGTAAGAGATTGCTACGGCTGAGGTCAGAGAGATCTTTTCCTGCTTTCTCCTCTAGGGTTTTGATGGTTTCCTGTCTCACATTCAGGTCCTTTATCCATTTTGAGTTTATTTTTGTGAATGGTGGGAGAAAGTGGTCTAGTTTCAACCTTCTGCATGTTGCTGTCCAGTTTTCCCAGCACCATTTGTTAAAGAGACTGTCTTTTTTCCATTGGATGTTCTTTCCTGCTTTGTCAAAGATAGTTGGCCATATGTTTGCGGGTCTAGTTCTGGGGTTTCTATTCTACTCCATTGGTCTCTGTGTCTGATTTTGTGCCAATAACATGCTGTCTTGATGATTACAGCTTTGTAGTCGAGGCTAAAGTCTGGGATTGTGATGCCTCCTGCTTTGGTCTTCTTCTTCAAAATTACTTTGGCTATTCGGGGCCTTTTGTGGTTCCATATGAATTTTAGAATTGCTTTTTCTAGTTTCGAAAAGAATGCTGGTGCAATTTTGATTGGGATTGCACTGAATGTGTAGATAGCTTTGGGTAGTATTGACATTTTGACAATATTATTCTTTGAATCCATGAGCACGGAATATTTTTCCTTTTCTTTATATCTTCTTCAATTTCCTTCACAAGCTTTCTATAGTTTTCAGCATACAGATCTTTTACGTCTTTTGTTAAATTTATCCCTAGGTATTTTATGCTTCTTGGTGAAATTGTGAATGGGATCACTTTCTTTATTTGTCTGTCTGTTGCTTCATTATTAGTGTATAAGAATGCAACTGATTCCTCTACATTGATTTTGTATCCTGCAACTTTGCTGAATTCATGTTTCAGTTCTAGCAGACTTTTGGTGGAGTCTATCGGATTTTCCATGTATAGTATCATGTCATCTGCAAAGAGTGAAAGCTTGACTTTATCTTTGCCAATTTTGATGCCTTGGATTTCCTTTTGTTGTCTGATTGCTGATGTTAGCACTTCCAACACTATGTTAAACAACAGCAGTGAGAGTGGGCATCCCTGTCGTGTTCCTGATCTCAGGGGAAAAGCTCTCAGTTTTTCCCCATTGAGGATGATGTTAGCTGTGGGCTTTTCATAAATGGCTTTTATGATGTTTAAGTATGTTCCTTCTATGCCGACTTTCTCAAGGGTTTTTATTAAGAAAGGGTGCTGGATTTTGTCACAGGCCTTTTCTGCATCGATTGACAGGATCATATGCTTCTTATCTTTTCTTTTATTAATGTGATGTATCACGTTGATTGATTTGAGAATTTTGAACCAGCCCTGCATCCCAGGAATGAATCCCACTTGATCATGGTGAATAATTCTTTTTATATGCTGTTGATTTCGATTTGCTAGTATATTATTGAGAATTTTTGCATCCATATTCATCAGGGATATTGGCCTGTAGTTCTCTTTTTTTACAGGGTCTCTGTCTGGTTTAGGAATCAAAGTATTACTGGCTTCATAGAATGAGTCTGGAAGTTTTCCTTCCCTTTCTATTTCTTGGAATAGCTTGAGAAGGATAGGTATTATCTCTGCTTTAAACGTCTGATAGAACTCCCCTTGGAAGCTATCTGGTCCTGGACTCTTATTTGTTGGAAGATTTTTGATAACCGATTCAATTTCTTCGCTGGTTATGGGTCTGTTCAAGCTTTCTATTTCCTCCTGATTGAATTTTGGAAGAGTGTGGGTGTTTAGGAATTTGTCCATTTCTTCCAGGTTGTCCAATTTGTTGGCATTTAATTTTTCATAGTATTCCCTGATAATTGTTTGTATCTCTGAGGGATTAGTTGTAATAATTCCACTTTTATTCATGATTTTATCTATTTGCATCATCTCCCTTTTCTTTTTGAGTAGCCTGGCTAGAGGTTTGTCAATTTTGTTTATTTTTTCAAAGAACCAACCCTTGGTTTCGTTGATCTGCTCTACAGTTTTTTTAGATTCTATATTGTTTATTTCTGCTCTGATCTTTATTATTTCTCTTCTTCTGCTGGGTTTTGCTGTTCTGCTTCTATTTCCTTTAGGTGTGCTTTTAGATTTTGTATTTAGTATTTTTCTTGTTTCTTGAGATAGGCCTGGATTGCAATGTATTTTCCTCTCAGGACTGCCTTCGCTGCGTCCCAAAGCGTTTGGATTGTTGTATTTTCATTTTTCTTTTCTTTCCATATATTTTTTAATTTCTTCTCTAATTGCCTGGTTGACCCACTCATTCTTGAGTAGGGTGTTCTTTAACTTCCATGCTTTTGGAGGTTTTCCAGACTTTTTCCTGTGGTTGATTTCAAGCTTCATAGCATTGTGGTCTTAAAGTATGCATGGTATAATTTCAATTCTTGTGAACTTATGAAGGGCTGTTTTGTGACCCAGTATATGATCTATCTTGGAGAATGTTCCATGTGCACTCAAGAAGAAAGTATATTCTGTTGCTTTGGGATGCAGAGTTCTAAATATATCTGTCAAGTCCATCTGATCCAATGTATCATTCAGGGCCCTTGTTTCTTTATTGACCGTGTGTCTAGATGATCTATCTATTTCTGTAAGTGGAGTGTTAAAGTCCCCTGCAGTTACCACATTTTTATCAATAAGGTTGCTTATGTTTGTGAGTAACTGTTTTATATATTTGGGGGCTCTGGTTTTCGGCACGTAGATATTTATAATTGTTAGCTCTTCCTGATGGATAGACCCTGTAATTATTATATAATGCCCTTCTTCATCTCTTGTTACAGCCTTTAATTTAAAGTCTAGTTTGTCTGATATAAGTATGGCTACTCCAGCTTTCTTTTGGCTTCCAGTAGCATGATAAATAGTTCTCCATCCCCTCACTCTAAATCTAAAGGTGTCCTCGGGTCTAAAATGAGTCTCTTGTAGACAGCAAATTGATGAGTCTTGTTTTTCTTATCCATCCTGATACCATATGTCTTTTGGTTGGCACATTTAATCCATTTACATTCAGTGTTATTATAGAAAGATACGGGTTTTGAGTCATTGTGATGTCTGTATGTTTTATGTTTGTAGCAATGTCTCTGGTACTTTGTCTCACAGGATCCCCCTTAGGATCTTTTGTAGGGTTGGTTTAGTGGTGACGAATTCCTTCAGTTTTTGTTTGTTTGGGAAGACCTTTATCTCTCCTTCTATTCTAAATGACAGACTTGCTGGATAAAGGATTCTCGGCTGCATATTTTTTCTGTTCAACACATTGAAGATCTCGTGCCAATCGTTTCTGGCCTGCCAAGTTTCAAAAGAGAGATCAGTCACGAGTCTTATAGGTCTCCCTTTATATGTTAGAGCATGTTTATCCCTAGCTGCTTTCTTAATTTTCTCTTTATCCTTGTATTTTGCCAGTTTCACTATGATATGTCGTGCAGAAGATCGATTCAAGTTACGTCTGAAGGGAGTTCTCTGTGCCTCTTGGATTTCAATGCCTTTTTCCTTCCACAGTTCAGGGAAGTTCTCAGCTATTATTTCTTCAAGTACACTACACCTTCAGCACCTTTCCCTCTCTCTTCCTTCTCTGGGATACCAATTATGTGTATATTATTTCTTTTTAGTGTATCACTTAGTTCTCTAATTTTCCCCTCATACTCCTGGATTTTTTCTCTCCTTTTCTCAGCTTCCTCTTTTTCCATAATTTTATCTTCTAGTTCACCTATTCTCTCCTCTGCTTCTACAATCCGAGCCTTGGTTGTTTCCATTTTATTTTGCATGTCGTTTAAAGCGTTTTTCAGCTCCTCCTGACTGTTCCTTAATCCCTTGATCTCTGTATCAAGAGATTCTCTGCTGTCCTCTATACTGTTTTCAAGCGCAGAGATTAATTTTATGACTATTATACTAAATTCACTTTCTGTTATATTATCTAAATCCTTTTTGATCGTTCATTAGCTGTTGTTATTTCCCGAAGATTCTTTTTAGGGAAATTCTCCCGTTTGGTCATTTTGGATAGTCCCTGGAGTGGTGCGGACCTGCAAGGCACTTCCCCTGTGTTGTTTGAATAACTGGAGTTGGTGGGCGGGCCACAGTCAGACCTGATGTCTGTCCCCAGCCCACCACTGGGGCCACAGTCAGCCAGGTGTGTGCCTTCTCTTCCCCCCTCCTAGGGGCGGGATTCACTGTGGGGTGGCGTGGCCCACCTGGGCTACTTGCACACTGCCAGGCTTGTGGTGCTGGGGATCTGGAGTATTAGTTGGGGTGGGTAGGCAAGGTGCACAGGGGCAGGAGGGGCAGGCTTAACTCACTTCTCCTTAGGTGATCCACTTCAGGAGGGGCCCTGTGGCAGTGGGAGGGAGTCAGACCCACTGCCAGAGGGGTGGCTCCGCAGAAGCACAGCATTGGGTGTTTGCACAGAGTGAGCAAGTTCCCTGGCAGGAACTGGTTCCCTTTGGGATTTTGGCTTGGGGATGGGCGAGGGAGATGGCGCTGGCGAGCGCCTTTGTTCCCCGCCAAACTGAGCTCTGTCCTCCTGGGGCTCAGCAACTCTCCCTCCCTTTGTCCTCCAGCCTCCCCGCTTTCTGAGCAGAGCTGTTAACTTATGACCTCCCAGATGCTAAGTCCCACTTGCTGTCAGAACACACTCCTTCCGGCCTCTCTGCTTTTGCAAGCTAGACTCGGGGGCTCTGCTTGGCCGGCGGGCCGCCCCTCCGCCTCGGCTCCCTCCCACCAGTCTGTGGAGTGCGCACCACCTCACCGCCCTTCCTACCCTCTTCCGTGGGCCTCTGGTCTGTGCTTGGCTATGGAGACTCCAGTCTGCTAGTCTTCTGGCGGTTTTCTGGGTTATTTAGGCAGGTGTAGGTGGAATCTAGGTGATCAGCAGGATGCGCAGTGAGCCCAGCGTCCTCCTACGCTGCCATCTTCTTAAAACATTTTTTTTCAGAATTTTTAAAATTTTAATTGGGCTTATCACACCCTCACAGGTTCAAGACACATGATGGTGAATGATTTTTAGGATTTATGTTACAATGAAAAAGAAGTAATCTTAGGTAGATGATAGGAAGGTATTCTCATGTGAAAATAAATATAAATATACAATTTCAGTCACTGTAAATCTGTACTCTCTGAGAATAAACTTTTGTCATCCATTTCTTGCTGTTTCTAGAGGTTTTTTTTCCTGTATGCAATTAGAAGTAAGGGAATATACATTTTATTTTTACATTTTCAACATTAATCACAAAATATTTCAAATGCCAAAAATGTTCAAGATATGTATATATATATATTTATCATCCCCATCACCCATTTCACTCAATCTCCCACTCACCTCTTCTCTGGTGTCCAACAGTTTGTTTCTGAGTTTTTTGGATTGCTTCTCCTTTCCTCTAATATTGATTTGCTTAGGTTCCAAATTGTGCATATGAGTGAAATAAAATGGAATTTTTATTTTATGAGTTATTTTGCTTAGCATTATACTGTTTAAAGAAGAAGGAAATCTTGCCATTTGCAATAACAGGATGGATGTGGAGAATATACTGCATATATCCCATCCGAGGACAATGCTTCTACTCCCTCAAGGTCATGAACAGAGGAAAACCTGGACTTGGAGGACTGAGGACCTTTGTTTGTGGAACGCAGCAGAGCAATGGATGCCATTGTGGGGACCAAGGTCAAGAGCTTCTTTGCTGGAGTCTCAGGTCCTCCCTAGGAAGTGGTTCCAGAGGCAGTCCTGGATGCGGGAGGATGCCTCAGGAGGGATATGAATACAAAGACACGTGTGGGAAACAGGGCACCAGGGAGGATTCTGAGGATTCTCATCTGGAATCTGAATTCCACCAGCTCTGGTCATGTGGAGACACAGAGACAGACAGTGTGAGGCAGAAACAGAGAATGGACAAAGGAGAGAGGAAACCAGGAGAAACCACAGACTTGCACAAAGCAGCTTGGAAATGACATACCATCATTCTCTTCTATCCCTTAGAACAAAGTCAGATGGGCCACCCACCCGGGAGTGGAGGGAAGTGTGACCAGGATTCAGAAACACTGGGAGACATTATGGGGCCTGCTCAGCACTTTGGCCCAGAGGAGACACTGGGACCTGAGCCCAAATATCATGGGAGCCCCTGTAAGTGTGTGTCAGGTGGGACAAGATCTGAATGAGTTCATTTAAAATTTCCCACTGTCCCTGGGAACCAGGCAGGAAGGGGTGGCTCTTTCTGGACCCCAGAGCCAACTCGGGCCCTTTAGAGTGTGTTATATGCCATGGTCACCTTTTTATCACCCTTCCCTGGCCTTGTGTATTCATAAGCCTCATGTGATAGCAAGTATGGGCGTTTCTATAGGCCACTCCCTTGATAGTGTGCCTAGAAGTAGATGCCAGAATGACCACACAGTGAAGATGGGGAGACTTGGGAGGCCCTGAGCAGGCCAGGATTTGTGCAGGGTCACACTTATGGTCAGGGGTAGGAGTCTGGCTTCAACCCAGCTCTATGTCCTCAACGCTGGGGCTCTGGATGCACCCAGGACTCCTGGGGTCTTTGGGTGAGGTGTGTTGGTGTCACTGTATGGACAGGGCATGGGGTGGAGTGGAGCCCATCTCAACTGAGGCCTGAGGGACTGGCTCTTGCATGAGGAAGAAGCCTGGCAAGGAGCCACCAGGCAGTGACCTCACTTCCTTGACAACAGAGCACAACAGAATTCAGAACTCGGGTAACCAGGCACCCATATTCTGGAAACAGCGTCCTGCTGGGCTTATTTGTTTGGAAACCTGCACATAAGCAACATGCTCTCCTGCTGTGTGCCCATGTCACCAGGCTTTCGGCTCAGGAGAGCCAAAAGTGACACTGCTTCACGATCCTGGAGACAGTGCTATGTCTCACACTGGCACCTCTGGATTCTAGCTTGGAAAGAACCAAAGGTAACATAGAGAGTCCCATATCTGGCCAGTCAAGCCCAATACCTCTCTTACTGACCTGTGTGGCCCCACTTACCCCCCCCCCCATGTGTATGTGTCTATGTGTGGAAGGAAGGGTCATGTGGAGAGCCTGCTGAGAAGGTGCAGTCTGATGAGCATTCAGAGGCCTGGTGGGAGGTCATGCTCACAACCCTGGTAAAGGCTGTCGGAGAGGGACTGGGTGTTCTGAGGCTTTCCTCTTGTCCCCAAAGTTCATCCTGAGCACTGAAGTTGTATGTCATTGTGTCATTGGTGCAGGGTTGTACACAGGTCAGTGTCCAATCTAGAAACATCAGTGGGAGAAGGCAGAAGGACCCTGAGGATGTTTGGGCATGGTTGTGATACCTCTGGGATGGCTCCTATTCAATGTCTTTACAGAAAACTACATATGGGATCAGGAAGCGGCTGGCAGACCCATGCTTTGTCTACCTTGTTGAGATGCCCATGTGTCCAACGACCCAGATGGGCCAGCCTGGACACAGGGAGAAAGTGACCAGTGGGAAGTCTCCAGAAACAGGGAGTGGAGATTGCTTGGAGGGGTCACAGTCCAGAACAATGTACAGGACAATGGTCAGCCAGTCACTGGTCCAGGAGCTATAGCCTGCGGAGGTAGATCCAGAGGGTGAGAAGGCTAAGGATGGGTGATGTGGGTGTATGGGGCCAGTCAGTAATTGTTCACCCAGGGAGGAGCCCCCAGGTCATGGTGGGGGACAGGAGCAAACTCTGGCCTCAGAGTACCCAGCTGTGGTTTGCAGAAGGGAACAGGTCCTGGTGTGGGTTCCTGGCTGTGGCTTGTCTGGGATGCTCAGGGGTGTGTTCTCTCTATGCCAAGGCACCTGGAGAGGCAGGCATGGGGGTGATCTTTCTCATCTCACAGCTGAGGACTTAGACTTGCTCCAAATATCACTCTGTATTATTCTGAAGAGTCAGGTGCAGGAGCAGAAGCCACTGTGTCTCCAGGCCACATGATCACTGGCATCAGCCGCTCTGCAGGGAAGGTGCTGTCTGGAGGGACTCCTGCAGGAGTCCAGGAGCCAGAAGGTGATCTGGCACATGTGCAGGGACAGCCAGCACCTGTGCAGAGTGAACCAGCTCCTGCTCCAATTCTTGCCCCTGCTCCTGCCTCAGCTCCTGACACTATTCCTGCTTCTATTCCAGCTCCTTCTCCTGACACTCTTCCTGCTCCTGCCTCTGTGGCTTCCACTGTTCCTACTCCTGCCCCTGCCACTGCTTCTGCCCCTGTCCCTATTCCTACCTCTGCCATTGTTCTGCCCCTGCCCCTGCCCCTGGCCCTGTTCCTGCTCCTGCCCCCGGCCCTGTTCCTGCTCCTGCCCCCAGCCCTCCCGCAGTTCCTGCCCCTGGCCTTACTCCTGCCCATGTTGGTGCCCCTGCCCCTGCCCTTGGTCTTGTTCTTGCCTTGTATCTGCCCCTGCTCCTTCCCCTGTCCCTGTTCTTGCTCCTGCTCTGCCCCTGTCACTGTCACTGCCTGCACCAGGATCCCAGAGACATTGAGAGCCCACACAGCCCCGTGGGGACACCTAGTTGTAGGATGACCCTTAGTTCAATCACCCAACCCCAACACCCCAGCAGAATACTTCTTCCTCTCCCCATTTGTGCTTTCTTCCTGCTATAGTTCAACTATTATTTTATAATTTTGTGTTTTGTATAGTATTTATTATTAATTTTTTAAGAAATGTGTATATGATTGAAATTGTACGATTCCTGGGCATTCAGTACACTCACAATGCTCTGCAAACACGCCACAGAATATTGTTGCAGAATATCTCAGTCCCCAAGGGACACCATGTACCTGAAGCCCTCACTTCCCATTTGTCCCCTCACCCAGCCTCTGTGAACCATGAGTCTTCTTTCTCCCTGCTCTTAACCTACTATGGATGTTTCCTATAACTGGAACCTTGCAATAGATGCTTTTGTGTCTGCCCACGTTTTCTAAGACGGTACAGATTACTTTTTGTATTTTGTGTTTATTTGAAATAGAATTTTTCTCATTTGATACTGAAATTCACAATGGGTTAAAAATTTGATGTGAAAAAATAAGACCACTTTGGTAAGAAAGGGCACGTCTTGGGGTTGAGACCCCTGTTCCTCCTGTGACACCACAGCCTGACTCACAACAAGACATGGATGTTCATCCTGTGGCCAAAACAGAAAGAGGCAAATGCAGGAAGCTGGACGATGACACCACAAAGGGGGAAAAGTGTTCCTCACGACCTAAGTCCAGAGAAGGGTTTCCAGGCCTCTGTTCCCAAAATACTCCAAAGCCAATGTATTCCTGGGATGAAGAGCAAACACATGGAAGTCCAAGGAGAGGTGAACTCCATGGGGAGCAGGTGTCAGAGATGTGGGATGTTTCTGGAAGGAATTCAGGCAAATGAAACCCTATGGGGGCAGTGCTGATCACCCTAAGATGGTGGTTTATGGTCTGGGGACCAGCAGGCGATTTGACAGCATAAGGAAACCAAGCCCCAGGATATCCACTGTGAGAAGTCCTGACCTGAAGGGGAGCGGCTGTCCAGTACCAGAAGAGTCCATGGAGCCCAGCTGGTCTGTTACTGGGAGAGACAACAGAGCCCAGATGGTCCAGTACTGGGAGAACCTATAGAGCCCAGGGTCTTCCTTCCCCAGCCACCATGTCTGGTCCCAAGCAGATGGGTCAGCTCAGCTCCCTTGAGTTCAGAGGGACCTCATGGCAGGAGGGTTGGGTGCTCCGGAGGCAGGACCTGATTTCCAGAATGCTGAGATGCAGGCCTGAGGTTAGGACAATCAAAAGTCAAAGGGACTGCGATCCTTACCTAGCTTGTCTTACTAGTGACCCAAGGCTGTGCTATTAGCCTCAGTTTCCACATCTCTGACTGGGGGACATAACTGGGCCATCATGATGGGTTGTTTGTTGGATTCTCTAAGAGATGAGGTGGAATCATTGCCTGGTGCCTACAAGACATAAAGAGCCACCTGGCAGGTTGCCACATGATCCTCTAGGGCAGCGCACTCCTGGAAGACCCTGCTCAGGCCTCTTCTTGGTGCCCAGCTCCTGGGAACATTCATATATTCTGAGGAGATGGAGATGATCTCGGATGTCAGCAGGTGCCACACGAAGGAAGGTCAGCCATGGGAGGAGAGCAGGATGCATCCTGTGCCACCTTCCAGGGCCCAGGCTATTACACCCTCTGATCTCAGCCCAAACAAATTCCCTTGCTGTGTGGTCTTGACCCTCCCTCATTCACTTCCTGAATCCCTCTCTCATTCACTCCCTCATTCACTCACTCCTTCCTTATTCAGCAGGTGATCTCTGGTCCCTGCCATGTGCCCAGCACACTGACTCCATCCGTGAACATGACCCCAAGGGGGTCACCACATGAGGCATCTTCCTTTGCAGAGTCTGCACCTTCCTGTGCTGTGTCCCCTTTGATGAGGCTCAGGTCTGCTGTGTGACCGTGTCCCCCTGACCCGCTCTGTCCCAAGGGCTTGAGGTCCTTGGGATATCTGTGCTCCCAGACTGCGAGAAGAGGATGTGACTGTGACTGTGGGGAAGGACCGAGTCCTCTGGCAGAGTGCAGGGTCACATTTGCGACTCTCATATAGGGGCAGGTGGATTCTGGGGGCATGAGGTGTCATCAGGACTGCAGTGCATTGCCAGCTTCAGTTTCCCACATCCAAGACCAAGATCCTAACAGCACCTGCCACACACACTTGTGCTGTCAAAGTGACAGTCCCCATACTGTGTCCCTGCTTGCAGTCTGCTCTGTTTGCATTTGATCATGTTCTGTCCTGAGTTGGGGAGGTGGGGGCCACATTCTGTGTGACAAAATTATAAACAAGGAACAGGGAGGGTCTTGCTCTTGTGCAGACTTGGATTCTTGGGGTTTCTCTTGTCCAGAAAGAGAGTGGATTCAGAACTGAATACAAGAGTGGCTACTGTCAGGGAGGAGAAAAGAGTCCTGAATAAGGGCCCTTGCTCTGTATTTTTAGCATCAGAAGGCTTACAAACAAGATGGACATGTAGAAAGAGAGAATAAAAGGGTGATTATTAACTCGTGTGTGAGAGAAAGAGGGTTTTGATGTTATGTGGTGTTGGGGGTTTGGGTCAATATTAAAAAGAAAAAAAGAAAAGAAAATCCTGGCACCTAGCAGATGGCTGTTTATAGCAGCATGTGACACATTGTCTGTTTATCTTAACTTGTCTAGCAGATAAGACAGAGAATCCTACCTCAGGGATAAGAAGGCAGGTTTCTGTTGCTAGTTACCTCTGCTCCAGGTGATTTCACCCTGTTGAGGCTGTCTTTAGCCCTTTTTACCTGTATAACTATTCTGGACCTTCTATCCTGTGAAAGCAGCTTTCTGCTTTTGTACTATGCTAGGGGTGCTTTCACCCTGTTTACTTAATCTTAGATGCTTTCATCTGTGGCTTCCTATTCCTGTGTCTTTGTTCTATGCTGGGGGTGCTTTCACCCTCTTTACCTCTTCTGGATACTTTCATCCTGCGGCTTCCTATTCCTCTATTTCCATGCTCAGGGCGGTTTTGCCCTGCTTACCTAATCATGGATGCTTTCGTCCTTAGCCTTGTTAACCCATTGGTACAAGCTCAGGGATTCCTATACTCAATTCCCACAATCCCACCTTTTTTTTTTCTTGTTTTTTTTTCTAGTTTTTTTTGTTCACAGACCGTCATGACAAGCTCCTGGTCCTTCTTTTGTTTTTGGGTGGCTTGGCGGGTGACTCTGCAAAGTTATAAAAAGAGACACGGTATAAGTATTCTGCTTCACAGAGTTATCCAGAATTTGATATGTGTGCTGGCTATAAGTGAGAAAAGATTTAAGTCATGCCACACTGCCCAGGAATCAGGCCATTCATTTCTAATTTTGTCGTTTGTAATATTGTAGCTGTTGGCTCAATATCACATCCAAATTTCCTATATTCTTAGAGACAGAAAGAAAAACAAAACACTGCAAAGGTGTGTCTGGAAAGCATCCCAGGCTTGGGAGTGACTATAAGGAATGGCAGTTATGGAAATATGCTGGTATTTAGGGTCACAGGGCAGTTTAGAGTGGAGGAACAAGGTTTCCTGTCTTTTTCCAATAAATTCCACTGCAGCACAAAAGCTTCAAGGCAGGCCAAAACTTGTATATCAATAGAAATTTGGTTTATTAATTCTTTGGTACTGTTGACCATAAATTTATTGAGGACATGGGCTGTTTGGTGCAGGCTGATTCCAGTGACAGTGGCAGAGGTGATAATGTTTACTGCTGCTAAGGCGCCCATGATTAACAGGCCAACAAATCATTTTTGCCTTACGGCTGAATACGAGTGTTGAACAAGCTTGGAAAGTGAGCCTCGTCCTGATGGATGCATATAGGGCTCAGAGCTATTAACAGAAACCCAGGCTGAGACACACTAAGTACTAACAAAGAGGAGAGATTTAATTGGTTGAAGTTATATTTATTTATTCAGGACATAAACCAGTCCATGATGGTAGAAATGTTATACTTATTTCTATTTGTTGGGTTTGTAAAGTGGAGGTAATAAAGAGAATGTAGGGAGAAGGAATGCAAATAGTGGCCCATGTAAATTGGTCAGGGAGACCCATGTTTTGTTAATATGTGTATTTATATAAATTTCATCATGGCTAACACTATGAGTCAAGAAGGGAAGGCCTAGGTCTCAAAGATTAACAACCATTTTACATTTTCCTTTATGAGTAGAAATATAGGGCCAGACCAACCTCTGTCTTTCCAAAAAAAATATTATTCTTACTAGATTGGTCGAAGGATATGGTCTTATTCAAATATTTTGTTTCAAGGTGGCCTCTGGGACCCCAGTCAATTAAAGTCCAAGTGACCTAGCGAATATTATGCTCAGTCTCTCCATACCAGTTTGTCTAAGGAATATTATTCCAGCGGTGGTATTAATACTTGAGGCTAGAGCAAGCTAGAACATTAGGAGTGTGAGATAAGTTTGTTTTTGAGGTATATCAAAATTTGTGGCTGAGAAAAATTTTAAATTGTCTGGCCTTGTAGAGGTTTTGAGCTGTACATGTAAATGCCAGTTATTCTTCATTTAAGACAAGCACATAAGTTACTAAGTTTAGTAACACACCAAAGGAGGTTCTGAAGTAAGCCACCATTGTGGTCTGGTCATATAAAGCCAATGCTCTTGTTCAGCTTGGAAGGGTGGGTTAAGATTGGCTCCTCCCATGATCTCCTAGTGATTATTGCTTATAGGTATATCCCCATCTAGGAGTGTTGAGCTTGTCACATATAAGTGTGTTATGCAGATGAGCATAACCTAAATATTGAGCTTGGCCTGGACAAATGAGGGCAAGGAGAAGAATCAGGGTTACCTGTATCGAATTCCTGTCCGTGATTGAGATCATGGCTATCAGATGCATTTCAGAAGTATATGCAATACCATTGTGTTGTAAGAGGATGCTTGCCTGGTTAGACAGACATTTGAGACTTCCCAATGTTATATCAGGGACAAAGACTTGCATTTGTGGAGTGGCTTCAGGGTGAAGGGTCAATGAAGAGGGATCTTCCAAAAAGGGGAGCGTGGTTGCCCATTGAGTCATTATCTGTAAGTCCTGGTCATTTGGAAGATATCATGGTGGTCTCCACCATGCCATGGTACAGCTTTATCAACTGAGAGGGGACCACAGAAGTCCAGAATATGAAAACACAAACATATCCTCAACCCAGGTGGAAGTTTAGTGGGCGGAGTCTGTGTGGGCCCCATATCAGGGGTTTTGTATAGCACCATAGGATGAGAGGGTTTATCTGATTTTGAAGAATGTGGCTTAGCTCTGGTCAGTCCTTGAGGATTAAGACGTTAAAAGTTAAGAATAATCACAGCAGGATCAAGAAGGAGCTGAGGTTGTTATGCAGACAGTCAGGGCATCCCCCATTTTTTAACATATATTTGAGCATATTATGTGCTCATTTTACAATTGCTTCACTTTGTAGATTAAACGGAATGCATAATTCCAACCAAGGCTTAAGTAAACAACTCAAAAGGGCAGGCTACTCTTTTTTTACCCTATTTGTTAAGATCATGTTTGTTTTTTTGTTTATTACCTTTAAAAATATATTTTTACTTTCATACATTTTTTACATGTCTCTTATTCTTTTAAACACAGAATTATTTCCCTGATTTACATTAGCCTAATTACATTTAACAGATTTTTAACTCTTAGAAACCTTAGTCTATAGTGAAAACTAAGTAGTAACATTTGTGAACTCTGCTATATCAGAAATTTTGTAGGTGGCAGACTTATGAATCCATTATGCACAAAGCATTTTTTAACAGATATAAATATCCTTTTTTTCCCCATAGAAACCCGTAGTACAAAATCTATGTTTACTAAGCCATTGTTCAGCATTCTATTTGATATGGAAGAGGCCACAATGTATAATGGATTTCACTTTATTTATCATTTACATAAAAACTTAAAGTGTAAGGGTACCAAAGTCCCTGAAGGGTATTTAAACAATTACCCATGAAAAGTATGAGATAGACAAAGTTAACCATTACCTTAAATTATCTTTTTGCTAACAAATTGCAACACAGATAACATGAGCTACTTTGACCTTCAGTAAACCTTAGTAGAATGAATATTTATTATTCAATTATGATAATTTAAAAGACATGAGTACTGGGCGTTGAATGGAAGTCAATTTGTCAATAAGTTATATTAAAAATAAATGAAATGCATATCTATCTTAATTCTATTTCATTTGTGTCATGCCCAGAATTCGTGATCCACAAAGACCACCAGGGAGCTGAGTCTGATGCAAATGCAAAAGAGCCTTTACTCGAGCATCTCTAGCTCAATCCCCTACCTGCACCACGTAGAAGTGAGATACCAGGCGGAGAGAGAGAACGAGTTACAAAAGCACAAAGGTTTCATTGGGGTCTAGGGGCAGTTGGTGAGGTATTGGCTGTGGCCTCAGCCTATTGCCTGGGGAAGGGTCAGAGTCCTGTTACACAGGTCGCCGGGTGTGTTTTGATCAGGAAATTTGAAGGGGTGAGCGAGAGTTTACTCAAGGGGAGGAGGCGTGGTCAAGGTGAAGGACACAGAACAAGATGGAGTCGGCCGGCGTAGGCCTTTCAATTTGTATCCTCTTGAAAGTTTACCTTTGTCATTTTTCTCCTGTGGAACCAGTGAGGAAATCTGAAGTGGGTGGTGAAAGTCAAAGGGGGGGGGTATTTACTGCTCTGTTACAATGTGGGGTGTAGGAGGTGATGCTGCTTGAGGCACTGAAGAGCTAGATATGCAGACCTCACCTCAGATGGTGCAGAAACTGGAGGAGAGGGAAAGGAAGGCAGAAAAAGTGAGGTGTCACCACACAGCCTGGAGGCAGACAAAGGCACAGAGGGTAGAGAAAGAGTTCCTGTGGTCCCAAAGCATGTCAGCTCAGATAGATGAGCAGATACAGATTTTTGTTTTGTTTTGTTTATTTGGTTTTCCGCTTGTGGATTGGGCAGTCCACGTCAGACCAGAGAAGACAGGGACTTTCGCCAAAACAAAAAAAAAGTTTCAGCGGCTGCTTGGGAATATACCTTAAAGTCTCCATCCCGAGGTAGCCTAATCAGAGACAATTGGCTCTAATCATCATAGTCATTGGCCCAGGAAATGAATGAGAGAGAAGCTCCCACATAAGTTAGAGTAAACAGAGTGTATTGGCAGAAACAGAGAGAGAGTTAGAGTGTAGGGATAGTCTGTGTAAAATGTTAGTGCATTGTGGTTTGAGAATTATTGGAAGCTGGGCTAACTGCCTTAGTTGGGAATAGTGTTCTGGGCCAGATGATTGTTCAAAAGACACCAGGATAGCAGCATCAAAGTTATGCATGGCATGAGTCACATTAGCATTATAAAACTCTTGAGCATACACAGCATAGATGCTTGGGGTCAAAATTATTTTCGTAAGAGTGCCCCCATCCCAGCCGACATAGAATAAGTGCCACAAATAGGTTCTAAACTGTGTAATGCCCCCGATTTCGAATCCGAGAGACCACCAAGGAGCAGATACCGATGCAAACGCATGAGGGTTTATTTGCAAGCTCGAGCTTGGGCCCAAGTATACCCGACACAGCGGAGCAGGGACTTGGACCCCTAAGTTAAGAGGCGTAGCAGTTTTATAGGGGCCTGTGGCCAATGAGATTGTAACACACACAGAAAGTTGCATAGTCATGGCAGTCCACACGCAGGTGGCCAATTGAATTACAATTTACCTATAGTAACTGTTTGAACTAGCCTATCACTCTGGTCAGAATTGGCGTGCAAGTTTGGCGGGCAAAAGGCGGGGTTTACATTCTTTGGCGGTTAGGGGTTCCACTTTCCTATATGAGCCAGTTTCCAGTAAGGATGCGCTCAGCAGCTTGACTAGGGTGGGGGAGTGTCTTAAGCAATAAGTAGGTCATGTGGGGGTTATACATGAGATGGTGGGTGTAGCACAAAATGGAGTTAGTCTTGATCTGCTTGTCCAGGGGTAGGGGATTTTTGTTAAATTCCTTGGGTCCCATAAACTGCTGGTTTTAAAAGGGTTATGGAGACCATTCAACTGAACTGATTTCTGCAATTCTTTTACTATTTTGCAGAGCAGGACTTCATGGACATATTGCCCACTTTGCCTGACAGTGTGAAATGGCTGGAAGTCACCGGCCTTATGGGCTTCCTTAATGTACTTTTGCATTATGGTGAGGATTATATCAGAACTAGTCAGTGAGGTTTGTAGAGGCTCAATATTGTCCAACCCTTTGAATGGGATGAGGGGAGTATCTTTTGGCTATAAAGGTACCAAAGGCACAGGCTGACTATAAAAAGCTTAGTTTTTTTTCTTCTATTTTGGTAATTCTAGCTCTTCATATACATTGTCTGAACTGAATGGGAGAAGGGCAGAATGGACAAGAGACTGAGTGAGGATTACCTCGTGGGGGAGGGGGCATTAGCACCCTCAGAATATTGAGCTTTTAATGTTTTCTGTACTCATTCCCAAATATCCAGATCATAAGTTCCTTGTTTTGGGAACCAAGTGCATTGTTGCTTGTTAATCATTTTAACTTAAAGAGTGCTTTCTGATTGAGTACAGTGGTGAACCTATCCAAATGATTGTAAAATATGGATGTATTATTTCTGCTCTGAGGATAGGGAATTTCCCATAAAAATTCTCTCAGAAGTCCCATGGCAGCAAATCTTAATATCGTTTCACTTTTCTCTGGCCTCGTCAGGAAGAAATTGAGGTCTGAAGCATTTTTTTTTTGTAGAGATCTTTAGTCATTCTGCAGAGTTCTGCTGTCCTTGAGTCGCAGCAGCTTCTGGCCATGTGCACTTCTAGTCACGTTGACTTCTAGACACATCAGGGTCACCATCTGTCACTGGCTTTGAGTCTGGAGTTCTCTCTTGCCCTAAATTTTCCCTCTTAATTTTTTTTCTTTCTTTCTTTCTTTTTTTACTTTCTTTATTTATTATGGAGAGAGAGAGTCAGAGAGTGAGAGAGAGAGAGAGAGAACCAGTGGGGGTGGGACAGAGAGAGAGGCAGATAGAGGGCCGTATGTGGGCTCTGTGCTGAGCCCCCCAGGCAACCCTAAATTTTCTCTCACTAAATAATCAGCATCACTTTAGGATACAATTACTTCTTTTTTCCTCAGGAAAAAAGTGTATCTTCTTTTACTGAAAGCATGAATCCTACTTTTTTGCATGGAGGTTTTCCCCTTATTTATTCTAGTAGCTTCAACCACTACATGAATTAGAATTCTTAACCCTAACTTTTAGTGAAAACTAATTGTAAGGAGTTGCAGACAATCTGCTGTACCACCATCCATTACACCGGCATATTTCAGAAAAAAATTTCTTAAGTCCCAGCAATGTGGGCATCTGCACAGTACAATCTTTCAATAAAGCACAAAATGAGTTTATTAAGAGACCTAAATTTACCTTCCAGTTTTGTATGTTGAGGGAGCCAAAAATGGGTAAACTCATGTTGACTAAGAACATTTCATTATTTCATCATATTTGGAAATGGTCATGATATGCAGTAGAGAATTTAACTTTACTCAACCCTTAACTTTACCCTCATGAAGATTTCAGGATACAAAAAAGATGTGGGGAAACTATGTGAAAAGTACTCCTAAAATTCCTGGTGTGATACCAGAGTGAAGTGGACATAGCAGGCCTGGAGGTGAGTGAAGTTGTGACCCCTGCTGAGGGGTGTGCTGGCCCTGGGTCAGCATGGTGGTCCCGGGAAGCAACAGGCTGGAAATGCAGGTGCCCATGCTCCATCCTGTCACAGGGGATGACCCACTCTGGAGGTGGGTGATGTGTTTCATGTGGTGCTGATGGGAGCCTACGGCTGAGACATGCTGGCAAGGACCTAGTGGGTGGATAGGCCACAGCAGTGAGTGAGGCAAAGTCCCAGCAGGCTTCTGCACTTATCTGTGGGGTGCCCTATGGACACCCATATCCTGCCTCTGTTCCTCCAGGTGCAGATGGACACTGATGTGAAGACCCCCGTGCAGGAGGAAGTGAAGTGTCAGGTGGGCACTCTCGCACCTCCAGAATGGGAGGTCCCCTGAAGCTCATAAATCCTTTGCCTGCCCCTCCCTGGTGAGGCCAGGCCCACCCACAGCCTGCCTGTCTCCCTGCTGTCACACCTTAGTGGAAGGTGAATTTGTGTGTCCTCAGGACAGAGTCTGATGATGCAGTCTCCCAGATATGCCTGAGAACATGATTACATTTGTTTGCTGTGTGTTAAGGTAGAGGTCAGCAGGGAGGGAGGCATGTCAGGCTTTCCTCTTCAGTTTGACTGTGAGTTTCAACAATCAATCTGTGAGTGAAAGGCCACCAATATGCCAGCATCACAGATGCTTTCCCATCATCCTGGAGAACACAAATTCCGTGTGATCTCAGTGTAGCATGTCACCTAGACAGTACACGGGGTTCTTGGGATCCAGGACATGGGGTAATCAGACCTCCTGGGCCTTTTCTCAGACAGTTGGGCCCTGGCCACAAAATGACAATTCAACACTTCAGGATGTTTTGCTGCTGCTGCCAAGATTGTTTACCTGAATGACTCCTTTGTTCTGGAAAACTTGATGGAAGCCACAAGCACAAAATCAGTAATTTGCAGAGACAACAATGGGGAAGGAAAGCAGGAACAAAAAAAATCAAGCTAATTCTGACTCAGCAGCTAGCCACCTGCTCCCTCTGCCCACTGAGCTTTCAAGATAACCACAGGTGACATGTTTGCTCTTCAAGGTGTCAGGAGAAAAGGACTGGGTTTTCATTTAGCAGTTCGTTCTGGGGACTTAAGTCCAAGGACATCTTGTGCCTTATGCCAGCAGTGCATGGTTGAGTGTGAGGAAGAGACAATGCCTAAAGCTAAGGCCCTAAATTCATGGGGCTCCTCCATTCTCCTTTCCTCATCCATGCTTGGCCGTGGTGGGGTTACAGTTCTGAAAGCACAGATCTGTTAGAGCCCTGAGGGAGCCATGGTTTCCCTGGAATCCTGATCATGGCCAAATATTTTTCATCCTGAGGATGGAGTCTCCATGTTGGTGGACAGGTCAAGAGCTGTCACCACACCCCATCTCCAAATCCTATTTCCTGAGATTTCCTTTGGCCCCTCACTGAATGCACTGAGAGCAAGTAGTCCAGGTCCTGGTGCTGATGCTGACTGTGTTGTTAGTTCCACAAGGTCTGTTCTTGGTCTTTTAGGTTGTGCTGTAGGTGGAGGAGTGATGAGGGGCAAAGAACAAACCTGGTTCTGGGCATGTGAGCCTCTGGTTTTGGCTCAGTGCTGCCAAGATCCCTTTCTTCTAGAAGAGGACAACAGGAGCCAGAGGCCACAGTGCAGCCCTTAGTGTGTGAGCAGGCTGCCCCACCCCAGAAACCCCTCACTCACAGCTGCACAGTTGCCTGGTCTCAGCCCCACTGAGGCTGCAGAGCCACAAGGCATCCAAGACATTTCTTAAATGATCACTTGGTTGAAGAAATGTAGGAGCAGATAAGGTGACAGGGAGGGGAAATTCAACTTGTATAAAAAAGGGCAGTGGAGTAGTTAAAATAGGTACCTGTTTATTTCAAAAGGTGAGAAGCCAGTTAACCTACCATTCCACCCACCTTTGTCCCAAGCTCTTGTTATGCTCAGTGGCTTGAGTTGAAGGAACCTGAATGCCTGTGAGTTGAGAACATGCCTGCTCCTGGGCTGTCCTATCTGGAACGGAGATTTCTCCAACCTCATGCTGTGTCTGAAGTGTTCTCACAGCCATCCTGGCTGGAAGAACTTCCCCAATGGACTTCACATCCACCTGCAAAGCAAGCCAGAGGCTGTGTCCGGTATGGTAACCATATGCTCCTGCAGAATTTTGGGCAGAAGTAATTCCTGCATCCCCCAAGGCCAACCAAACAGAGGCTCAGAGTGCCCTGGGGGTGACCTACCAGGCAAGCACTTCTGCCCCTGAGCCAGTAGCCAAAGTGAGCCATTATGCAGAGTAGTCCATACAGAAGGCTGAAGTCACACAGGATGCAGAAAATGGAGGTGAGGCACAGAACTCAAACTGGGACACGAGGGCACCAGTGACCACCACACCTCAACTTTTGCCCTCAGGAGCACGGACTGATAGGTGCACATGGGCAGTGCATACTTGATATCTGTGTGAGGCACACAGAGTCTGAAATGTGCCCAGCATATGTGGTCCTGGGCCTTTCAGAGCTGTAGTTTACTCCCCACTCCCTACAATGGTCCTGTCCTGAGGCTCCATCTGCCCTGAGTCTCATATCCATTTGAATTTAATGCATCCTTACCCAACAACAAATCAAGCCCACTCTGGGTTCAGGGTAGTTCTCTGTCCTGTTCACAAGGACAATGCATTAAGGCATTTAATAAAGATTGTGGGGTCAGTGGAGCCCTTGGATGAAGAGCTACTGTTCAGATGTTACTCCATATTGCATAGACCTAGATTTAGTTAGACTGTATATTTCAATGTGGCTTGATCTAAAAAAATGTGATAATTAGTGAAAAAGATACCTGCTGGACACTGACCAGACTAAGGGGTTAAGTCTCTGTGCTCATGGAGATAATGTTCTGGGAGAACTAAGACAGTGAAATGAGGTAATCGTAAGGAATCCTGGGGCCAGTGTGTTAGATCCGGGGCTGGATGTAGAGTGCTGGGTGATGGATTAGTTTGTGGAGAGAGATCTTTGGGAGTTTCTTAAGGAATGTGCATGCCCCAAGCACATGGCAGTGGTGAGGAGCAATCCAGGGGAAATAGATAGTGATAGAGTGGGTGAATGCAGGACTGGGGGACCCTGTTGGGTGGGGTCAAACAAGGAACATTTGTCCTGGCATCCACATGAGGACTGTTCAGGGCTATGGTGGGATACAGGGGATTTGCTCAGCTTTATTCAGGCTGCCACAGGGAGAACAGTTGCTCAGGCAGAGAGAAACAAAGCCAGGGAGATGTGTGTGTGCAGGAAGGTTGTCTATGGAGACACTTTTGTCGTGGGCATGAGCAGGTAGATTGTGGCCATTTGATGAATGGGAGTTGGGGTGACCATCACCATGGATTTGTATAGCAATACCCCACAGTGCTTTCTTCATTTACACAGCAGAAAGCAGGTGTCTACAAAGGCTTATACAAGGTGAGGTTCAGGCATGTTCCACCTTCAGATTCACTGTCCTGTAGTATCCTAACAACTCTGTTGCTGGTGAGTCTACCTGGAGCATCGTTATACCAGTTCCCAGAGAGTCTCTCCATCCCTCCACCCTGCAGTCCAGTCTTCCCACTGCTGCCACACTCAGGAGCATAGCACTAACAAGATGAACTCACCTTCAGTTTTCCGGTGTGGAATTAAAGTGTCTGACTTTGAAAAGTGACTAAGGACATCACTTCCATTTTCAGGAAAACCACTCCTTGCAGGAAATGGTAATGGTAAATTTGGCAAAAAATTTTCCCCCAAAGATATGTTTTATTTTGCCCAGAATGAATGGACTCCCCCATCTGTGGAGCCAGACTGATGGACTGTAGGGGCAGTTCTCATAAAGGCAGACTTGGGTTGAAATGAATGATACACACATTGGGAGTCACAAGGATAGTCTCATCCTGTCTAATTGGGATGATCTGAAAAGTCAACTTATTCCAGCTGCTCCATGTCACGTGGGTTCTCCAATTCAAGTGGGGATGCTTGATTTGGTTAAACAGAGGAAGATTTAATCATCAGGAAATAAATACCTGTGGCTGGCAGAGGAGAGATATCTGGATCAGAACTGGGAATGGTCCTCGGTGTATGTCTGAAGTGATAACCCTCCTTTAGATCTCTGGTCCTTTAGTCAGTTTTGAGAGATCCACACTCTCTAGGTGGTGTCAAGGTATATGTCAGAGTACCCCACCCTTGCCCCAGGTTCATCCGCAAAGGAGGAGAGAATGGCCTTTAGGCTTCCAGGTGAGCTGACCACTAGGTTCTTCTCCCTCTGTGATTCTACTGTGCTGGTGGTGATGTGGGCAAAAGTCATTCCCAAGCAGGCATATGAGGAGAGTGGGTATAGAGGAGTGTATCCCGTGTCACACAAGTAACCACAACAGCTCAGGGCTCATCCCCACCAGTGAACTTATCTGTGTTGGCAGACCCTGGGATATGCTATCTAAGCTGAAGACACTAATAAGAGAGGCCACCTTGCTTTAAGGTTTTAGCAAGCCCAACATCAATGCCAAATGTCCCAGTAAAGTGTATGCTTACCTACTTCCTGTGGTGTAAACTAAAATTCTCCAATATCCTCAACACACAGAACACACTTTTCCTGAAACATTCCCACTCCCAACCAGACTTTTGGTCTTTATAAAGTCTCATCATTCCATCTTAGAAATAGTCAGTAGACAAAATATTTTTAGCTGCATTGTACATTCACTGTTGCCTGCAGGAAAGAATGCCAGAATGATGATGTGTCTTTCTACACAGTAGTCCTATAACTTTCTTCTGGTTTGGGAACATTAATGGGGCTTCACTTGCTAGCCACAGCCTTGTAGACCCACCACCTGCTGACACACCAGATTTAAGAAGATATAGAGTCTTATGACACACCTCACATACGAAAAATGTATAATTAAGAACACTCTCGAAAGCAAAGCCCAGAAAATGTCATCTTGAACATGTCACACAATCCATAGATCTCCAAATCAAATTCTGACCTAGATGTGGGATTACCAATTGATTTGAAGGGAACCATCAGAAAAATGCTTCAAGAAGCAACTTCAAACGTGTTTGAAGTTAATAAGAGCAAGTCTCTGAAAAGAAAGATGTAAAGAAGAAATTAATAGAACTGAACAATATAATAAGTAAAACTTTTAAAACAGTCAATTGGCTCAGAAGGACAAAGGATATGACACCAGAAAGAGTCAGTTAACATGAAGGTAGAACAACAGAAAGTACCGCATGTGAACAATGGAGAAAAAATAGACTGGAAAAAAAAATGAACAGAGCCCCCCGTGCATGAGAAACTACAAGAAATAACCAACCAATGAACAAACAAAAACCCAGAAACCGAAACCTAATATTCATGTCACAGGAATCTCAGAATAAAAAAAAATAGGGATTAAAATATTTCAAAAAATGGCTAATAATAGCACAAATTTGACCAAAAACATGAACCTAATGATCTATGAAAATGATTAAAAACAAAAGACTTGAAACCCCAAGATATCCCCTAAGACACATGGTATGGACTATATTATGCACCCATCCCATTCACATCTTTCAAGTTCTATTCCCATGAGCTTGCTTGTGGGGCTTCAGGAGACTCTGAGTGTGACTTGGGGCACAAGGTTAGGACCTTCATGATGGGGTTAGGATACTTAGAGATGAGTAACCAGAGAGTTGGCACTCTCAGTGCACACATACATAGAGAGGTCATGTGAACACACAGCCAGAAAGTGGATATCTGAAAGCCAGGAATATGGGCCTTGCTGGAACATGACCACACTGGTGTCCTATGTTGGACTTCTACCCTACAGAACTGTGAGAAAGTACAATACGGATGTTTAGTCATTGGCCTAAAATTAGTGCATTTTACATATTATATGAAAACATGACTTATAAGCTAAAACACATGGTGATTAGGACTTTAACAAGATTAAAACCTTTTGCTCTAGTAAAGCTCCTATTAGGTGGATGAAAATACAAGCTACAGGGTCATCCAGGTGACTCGGTCAAACTTCCTTCAGTTCTGTTCATGATATTGCGGTCCATGAGTTCAAGCCCCAGTTTGGGCTATGTCTTTACAACTTAGAACCTGGACCCTGCTTCAGATTCTGTGTGTGTGTCTCTCTCTGCACCTCCACTGCTCACTTTCTGTCTCTGTCCCTGTCTCTGTCTCTGTCTCTCTCTCTCAAAAATATATAAACAAAAAAGAAAACATGGGACGCCTGGGGTGGCTCAGTTGGATAAGCGTCTGACTCTTGGTTTGGACTCAGGTCATGTTCTCATGGTTCGTGGGTTTGAGCGCTGCATTGGGCTCTGTGCAGTCAGTGTGGAGCCTGCCTTGGATTCTCTATCTCTCTCCCTCTCTCTCTGGCCCTCCCCTGGTTGTACTCTCTCAAAATATATAACTATACTTTTAAAAAAGATGTAAAATAAAGAAAATATGACTATGAATTAGGCAAACATATTTCAAACCACATAAATGACGAAGGACTTGTATCTACACAGTATTAAAACACTTAAAAAGCAACAGAAAAAAAAACTGTCCAAGTAGGAAATGGGTAAAAGACATGACAACAGACATATCATTATAAAATACATACAGATCGCATAAGCACATAAGAAAATGTTCTACATCACTAGCCATGAGGTAAATGAAATGGAATGGAATGGAATAATGAAATGAAATGAAATGAAATGATGAAACCCTGACTGCATAATTACTTCCAAAATGTTAGAACAGCTGGTTAAAATGAAATAGTTAAAAGATCAAATATTGTAAAGAGGTGGCTCTTTCATACATTGCTGATGGTAATGTAAATGACACAGCCACTCTGGAAAGTCATTTTGAGAGCTAAACATAAACCATACAACCCAGTGGTCAGGCTCCTGGACGTTTATCCCAGAGAATGTAAACTTAAGATCCCACAAAACATTGTGTACAAATGTTCACGGCAGGGTAATGTGTAATAGCCGAAACTACTTGAAACATACAAAATGTCCCTCAAATGGCTGAATTAAATGTTACATCCACACTAGGGATCCCTACTCAATGATAAAGTATTTTTTAAAAAATTCATGCACAAGATTTGGGTGGATCTGAGGATCATTATGCTGAGTGAAACCAAAACAAACAAGCAATAAACAAAACCTACATCAAATATCACAACTGCAGGATTCTCCTCCTTAACAAAATGCCCAAACTCCCAAAATGTAAAACACATTGGTTATTGCCATGGCCAGGGATGCTGGGGCAGGAGTCAATAGCATTAGGGAAATCTTTAGGCTGATAGAGCAGTTCCACACATAGATTGTGCTGTTGGATACATAAATGTAGATGACAAACTGACAGACCCAGACACGCCAATCATGCCACTGTTGGTTTCCTGATGTTAATATTCTTTAGCAGATGTTACATTGTGGTAGAGAGAGTGAAAGGTGCCTTCGTGAAGGGACCTTTCTGTAAAACCTCAAGCTTCCTATAAGTCTACAAAAATACCTACCTACCTATATACCTATCTACCTTCACTAATGTCATACATGTCATTACATCTCAGAAAAGCTAACAGTCCCATATTGGCTTCTTGGAGTTCCAAGCTTCCCCAGGACCATAAGCTGTGGGCATCAAGCAGCATGGAAGGAGCAAGAGGCGTCTGATTCTGGGCTGTGATTGGGCAAGTGCTGCCCTGTGACAAACTGTAATCCTGAGGGTCAGTGTAGGCCAGGTGTGGGATAGAAGCAGAACCCAGGCTTCTATCCTCCCAGACCTGAAATTTTCCCTTTAGGAAGAAAGGACCAGGATCAAAGCGGACCTTCCACTTTTTTCCATCTATTAGAAAACATCTCTCTTGTACCCTGTGGATCCCCTTCCCAAACCTGCCATCTTTTGCCTCTTATTCACATAAACACCTCCCACCCAAGTTGTCTACATTCTACACATGACAAAATGGGGACTTGGGGATGAGCAGCTCTGGGGTCTCAGCTCAACCAGCAGTCTGATGTTTCTGGAAACCCAGGGTGTGATGAACAGGGTGTGAGCAGCCACACATAGGATGTTCCAATGGTGGGATCACATAAGCGACATACATCTCCCTTACATCTAAGTGACCCAGACTCCACCAGCCTCCCCACAGGCTCCTAAAAGCAGCAGCTCTAATATAAGCTCAGACACCATCCATCTTAAAGACAGAATCCTACACTTCCTATGTCCTCATGAACTTCATATTCCACCTCCACAGCTAGTTTCCTCATGGTTCCCATCAGTTTATGCCCAGTGGCTGGGAGCACACTGCCTTGAGCTGAGCTCAGGAGCCACTGGACTAGACACTTCCCTCGCATCTCAGGTGGAACTATAGGTGGGCCCCACCTCACTGGTTCTGCACCACACTTGAGCTTCCACCCCACATCCCTGGAGCTAAGAGGGACCATTTCCCAGGAGGGGTTGAGCCTGAAAATTTAACCTCCAAGTATCTTCTAACCCCAGTGCCCAATTCACGAAGGAATCTTAGCTCTGCCTCTTGAGAGTGACCACTTTCCGTCATGCCTATGCACACCCTACAATTGTCAAGATGCAACTGTTCCCACCTCTTTCACACTATGCCTTCCTCTGTCCCCAACCTCTGCATCTAAAACACCCAATTTGAATCCCACATGTGTGTCCCAAGTCCTTCAATGTTTCCTTTGTCAGAACAGAACCCACCATCATGGCCCCTCACACCACTCTCTGCTTACTGCACCTCCTCAAGCAGAGACAGGGAATTATCCAATGCCCCTGGCCTCCCTCCTCTCTGGTTATCTGGTATTCGTGTGATATTTGTTCTTCAAAGGCCTGGATCAGAAAAGAAACCTAAGTGTAGAAACATCCGCTTCCACGGCTTGTGTTTGAAGCCATGGCATCAGGGTCCATACTCAAGTTTAGCAACAACGTGTCTGGGACGTCTCAGGACAGAAATGCTTTATGCAGAAATACCTGAGTACAGACATACTGCTTCTCTTATCCTTTCTATCAGAATAGAGCTGACTTGATCAACCGACCTTGGGTTTGAGAAGTCACTGTGTGTGAATGTGCTCATGGGGACAGGCATGTTGTGATCAAGGTCATCTCCCTGTAGTTCACTTACACTTTCTCAGAGCCGTGGAGACACTGTCCACCATTAGGATGATGTTATGTGGCATAAAGCAGTGTTGACTGAGCCAATCTGCACATCACAATCACCCAGGGATGGTTCCTCGTCATTATTCTTATAATATCATTCTCAGTTATTCATTTAAAAACTCATGTAAATTATAAACTTATGACATGACCCCACTTCTGGAGATGACCACACTTTTTGATGCTTTCCTTTTATGTCATCTTGTGTGGACGGGGGGCAGCACTCCTTGGACATTGCTTGGAAGTAAAAAGCATCCAGTAAGACCGCCACGTGCACAAAGAATCTCTCTAATTCATGGAGCTGAGCCTGTCTCCCTCCTCACTACTTGGCCTGTTCTTCTAAGGCCCAATTTCTCCAGGTGGGGAACTACATTCCTTTATCTGGAGGATTGTCATTCAATGACTACTCGTGTGTTAAGGGCCTAGGTTTCCCTCTACAACTTCACTCCCAGCTCCCCTGCTCATGTTCTGCCATGAGTTATCAGTACAAAGTCTTCAAAAAAATGGTCTGTCTCTTCTTTTATTGGTTGGTGTTTGTTTGTTCTGAAGAGGGGGAC